>NW_027041406.1:0-138100 GCF_037179485.1 Ochlerotatus camptorhynchus
AGATATCTCCGATGATGAGTCTGTTAAATCTCCATCATTCGAAAATCTGCTTCTGACTGAAGAGGAAATGGATACCTCAGGGGATTCTACTTCGGACCCCAAAACGAGCACTGGAGCTTACCCAAAGGTGATGTCTAAACAACAACCTCCTTCACCCCCTGCCCCCCCTTCTCCACCATCGCCCCCTCGTCCACCTGTTCCCCCTACTCCAACCGTTCCCTTAAAAATTTCTGCGACCCCCCGCCATAAAGCTTACCCAAGCGACTCAAAAGGTCCGTGGGTTGTTTTTTTCCGGCCCAAACAAAAACCTTTGAATATTTCTCGGATTTCGAAGGATCTGACAAAACATTTTTCGGCCGTAACCGATATCTTTAAGGTAACGTCAAACAAACTGCGCGTTACCGTTGATGACCTGAAACAGGCAAACCGGATTGTTGCCTGTGAGCTTTTTTCGATCGAATATCGAGTCTACGTCCCCAGTTGTGACGTAGAAATTGAAGGAGTGGTCACCGAATCGAGTCTGACTTGTGAGGATTTCCTGCAAGTCGAATCTTTCGGCATTTTCAAAAACCGTGCCCTCCCGAAAGTCAAGATACTGGACTGCATTCAACTGCAGTCAGTGTCGCACATAGGCACAAAAAAAAAGTATACCCTCTCAGATTCGTTTCGTGTGACCTTTTCAGGATCGGCATTACCTGACTACGTCACAATTGGGAAGGTTCGACTACCTGTACGCTTGTTTGTACCGAGGGTAATGAATTGCTTGAAATGCAAACAACTAGGTCACACCGCGGACTTTTGTTCCAACAAACCGCGGTGCGATCAATGTGGGGAGGAACATACGGAGGGTCCTTGTCATGCTACCCCAAAATGCGTTTACTGTAAGGATGCTCCGCATGCTCTGAGTGATTGCCCGAAGTACAAACAGCAGGGAGAAAAACTAAAGCGGTCTTTGCAAGCTCGCTCTAAGCGCTCGTTAGCAGAAATTTTAAAAACGACCGCTTCATCTTCCCAAACCACCCCAAAAAGCAACAACACATTCCACCTCCTGCCAGATGATGATCAGGGCTCTGACTCAGAGGTGGGTGAGAGTAGTCCTTTTGTCTTTAATGGCAACACGAGGAAGCGGTCCAAAATAAACGTCACCCAAAAACCTCGTAAGGCCTCTCGTATGGACTACCAACCTACCTTGACAAATTTAAGAGGTAGCGGAAATGTACCGAAACCCCCACCACCGGGATTTAAATCTTGTAATTTTAACAAGGACTTTCCGCCACTTCCGGGATCATCTAAAACCCCAGATATCCCAGTTTTTCAGCCAGAAAAACAGCTGAATAATCAGCAAGAACATGATGCCATGTTCACGTTTTCTGAAATTGTGGAGAGCATCTTCAATATATTCAACGTCTCTGACTCAACTCGGAACATTATTAATTTAGTGCTTCCATTCGTGAAAACTCTTTTGAAGCAACTAGCTTCTAGGTGGTCCTTCCTTGCATCGATCATATCCTTTGATGGATAATTTTCCGAATGAGGTCGGGGATATGATCTCTGTTCTTCAGTGGAACTGTAGAAGTCTTATACCGAAACTTGACACATTCAAATTTTTAGTTCACAACTCACTTTGTGATGCATTTGCTCTTTGTGAAACATGGCTTTCTTCAGACACCGATCTCCCTTTCCACGATTTTAACATTATTCGCCTTGATCGAGCAGATTCGTATGGAGGGGTGCTTCTCGGGATTCATAAGCTCCATTCCTTTCATAGAATCGATCTGCCTTCCGTGACAGGCATTGAAGTTGTCGCATGTCAGGTAAATATTCGAGGTAAAAGCCTCAGTATTGCCTCAGTATATCTTCCTCCAAGAACTGCGATTTCTCGCCAAGGTCTCTCAGATATCTGCTCAGCTTTATCTGAGCCTCGGTTGATATTAGGAGATTTTAACTCCCACGGTACAGGCTGGGGGGAACTGTACGATGACAACCGCTCAACCCTGATATACGACCTTTGCGATAACTTCAATATGACAATTCTAAACACTGGGGACGTAACACGAGTGGCCAAACCTCCAGCAAGAGAAAGTAGATTAGACCTCTCCCTCAGTTCGAGTTCACTATCGTTGGATTGCTCGTGGAAAGTAATTCAAGATCCCTACGGTAGTGACCACTTGCCAATCAAAATTTCTATTACCAATGGTTCATCTTCCACTCGCTCGGTTGACATCGCGTACGACCTCACGAAAAACATCGACTGGCAAAAATTTGCGTCCGCGGTTCTCGGTGGTACTGATTCGGTTGAGATACTCCCTCCGCTGGATGAGTACTCCTTTTTATCGCGACTTATCGTTGACTGCGCTCTTCAAGCACAGACGAAACGCGTTCCGGGTGTTTTCGTTCGCAAACGACCTCTCACTCCGTGGTGGGATAAGGATTGCACCGACGCGAACAGCGAGAAGTCCGCCGCGTTTAAACGCTTCCGCAAACACGGTAAGGTCGAGGATTTCGAGCGGTACACCGACCTCGAGAAAACTTTTAAGAGCTTGATTAAAGCCAAAAAACGCGGTTACTGGCGTCGGTTCGTCGATGGTTTGTCGAGAGAGACTTCGATGAGAACACTCTGGAATGTCGGCAGGAGAATGCGCAACGCGTCATCACCGGTCAACGAAGACAAGGAGTACTCAGACAGTTGGATATTCAGCTTCGCGCAGAAAGTTTGCCCGGATTCGGTGACGGTTCAAACCAACGTTCGTGATAGTCCGTCGGGTAGTAACGAAATAGATTCTCCGTTTTCGATGGTGGAATTCTCACTTGCTCTCCTCTCATGTAACAACTCAGCTCCAGGAATGGATAGAATCAAGTTCAACTTGCTCAAAAATCTCCCAGACGTCGCGAAGAGACGCTTGTTGAACTTATTCAATCAATTTCTGGAGCACAACATTGTTCCGGATGATTGGAGGCAAGTAAGAGTTATCGCCATTCGAAAACCCGGTAAACCCGCGTCGGATTATAACTCGTACCGTCCCATCGCGATGCTGTCCTGTATACGGAAATTGTTGGAGAAAATGATTCTTTTTCGTCTAGACAAATGGGTCGAGTCGAATGGTTTACTTTCAGATACGCAATTTGGATTTCGAAGAGGCAAAGGGACGAGCGACTGTCTTGCGTTGCTTTCAACTGAAATTCAACTGGCCTATGCGCAAAAACAGCAAATGGGTTCAGTTTTCTTGGATATTAAGGGGGCTTTTGATTCTGTTTGTATCGATGTCCTTTCGGATAAACTCCACGATAGTGGGCTTTCACCAATTATGAACAACTATTTGAGCAACTTGTTGTCTGAGAAATATATGAGCTTCTCTCATGGAAACTCGACAACTTCACGAATTAGTTACATGGGTCTCCCCCAGGGCTCATGTTTAAGCCCCCTTCTTTATAATTTTTATGTAAAAGACATTGATGGTTGTCTTGATGAAAATTGCTCGCTTAGGCAGCTTGCAGATGACGGGGTTGTGTCCGTTATAGGGCCAAGTGCACCGGACCTGCAAGGACCATTGCAAGATACCTTAGACAATTTGTCTACTTGGGCTATGAAGCTGGGTATCGAATTCTCTCCGGAGAAAACTGAGTTGGTTGTTTTTTCTAGGAAGCATCATCCTGCACAGTTACAGCTTCAACTAAAGGGTAGAACAATCACTCAAAGTATATCTTTCAAGTATTTAGGTGTCTGGTTCGATTCCAAATGCACATGGGGAAAACATATTGCGTATCTGAAACAAAAATGCCAACAAAGAATCAATTTTCTTCGTACAATTACCGGAACTTGGTGGGGAGCACACCCGGAAGATCTGATCAGGTTGTACCGAACAACCATCCTTTCGGTTTTAGAGTACGGTAGCTTCTGCTTTCAATCCGCGGCGAAAACACATATCTTGAAGCTGCAACGAGTTCAATACCGTTGCCTCCGAATCGCGCTTGGCTGTATGCACTCGACGCATACGATGAGCCTCGAAGTACTCGCGGGTGTTCTCCCACTGACAGATCGTTTCGCTGAGCTGTCTTTCCGGTTCCTCATCCGTTGTGAAGTATTGAATCCTTTGGTAATAGAACACTTTGAGAAGCTGCTCGACCAAAATCCTCAAACAAGATTCATGAGTTTGTACTATGAGTACATGACGCTGGAGGTTGGTCCTTCTTCATTAATCTCCAATCGTGATTGCTTCCAAGCCTTCTATAGTTCCTCTGTAAATTTTGATCTGACCATGATGCAAGAAATCCATGGAATACCAGATCACCATCGGTCGATGGTTGTTCCCTCAATTTTTGCAATCAAGTACCACCATGTAAGTAACGATAAAAGATTTTTCACAGATGGGTCAACCATAAATGCTTCCACTGGATTTGGTGTATTTAATCAATTTCATAGCGCCTCCTATAAACTGCAGAAACCATGCTCCGTATACGTTGCGGAACTCGCAGCTATATTTTACGCAGTAGAGCGAATTGCCTCACTACCTTCTGACCATTATTTCATTTTTACGGATAGTCTTAGCTCATTGGAGGCTATTCGTTCAATGAGGCCGATGAAGCACTCCTCGTATTTCCTGCCTGAAATACGATCTAAACTGAGTGCTTTATCTAACTGCTCCTATACTATCACCTTAGCTTGGGTCGCATCTCATTGCTCAATTCCGGGTAATGAGAAAGCGGACTCATTGGCTAAGGTGGGCGCTATGGAAGGCGATATTTTTGAGCGACAAATCGCCTTCAACGAATTTTTCTCCATTGCTCGCCAGCAAGTCCTCATCAGTTGGCAACAAAAATGGAATGATGGTGAATTGGGAAGATGGTTACATTCTATTCTCCCACAGGTGTCGAACAAACCATGGTTCAAAGGGTTGGACATGAGCCGCGACTTTATACGCGTTATTTCAAGGCTTATGTCCAATCACTGCTCGTTAGACTCGCACTTCTATCGAATTGGGCTCTCAGGCAGCAATTTATGTGCGTGTGGCAGTGGTTATCACGATATCGAGCATGTTGTTTGGTCGTGTACCTTACACCGTGTTGCCAGATCTGAGTTATCCACATCCCTCAGGGCCCGAGGAAAACAACCCGCGATACCCGTTAGAGATGTCTTGGCGAGCCGAGACCTTGACTATTTGAATTTAATTTATGTGTTTTTAAAACGGATAGATTTGAGGATTTAGAAGTTAGTGTCATCTTGTGTTCTCCCAAGTTGTTAGCTACCCATCGGTGTACCCCCATGTTTGTCTTTTTCATCAGAGTGTCGCCTAGTTCGAGATCAAGAGCACATTGCTCTCCAAACCTTGTGTTCACAATCCCTACCCTGCCATCCATTTGTTACAATTTGTTACCCCTAACCTCGAGATAGCCGCGAGTAATCGGCCCCCGCTTTACTAACGTTAGTTTTAAGTAATTTTGTTATCTAAACAATGAATATCGGCTCCGCAAAGCTACAGCAAATGAGCCTGGAAAAATAAACGAATTATTAAAAAAAAAAAAAAAAGGTAATAAGAATAATCTAAAGTAATCATAAGTAATTACAAGTGATCATAAATAATCAATGGTAGCAACTAGGAGAAATCACGAGTAATTAATGGTCATCATCAACGGCGCCGGTGGTGTAGTGGTAAGCGTAATTACCTCTCACCCTAGCAGGCGTGGGTTCAATCCCAGTCGGCGCCGCCGGGATGTTCTGAGGCATAACATCTCTGATCACGCCTTCCTTCGGATGGGAAGTAAAGCCGTTTAAAGCCGTTGGTCCCCGGTTCATGAGTTGATAGGTCGATAGGTAGGGTCCAGGTGTGGGAGCTGCCTTCCTGGCACGTCGGTAGCATTGGTGCTCAGCACGGAAAACAAGATCGACGGAAAAAACAAACCAAAGGAAAAAATAAATAAATAATGGTAATCATCAAGTAATCATAAGTAGTCACAAGTAATCTTGGCAATCACAATAATCTTTGTAATCACAGAGTAATCAGATTAATTTTGACGGTAGTGACAAGTAATCAATGTTGTTGGAAACCCCTTGGAACATATTGCCTGTTTCATTGAAGAATCAAAGTGACGATTGACTCACAGATTGGCGAGTGGGTGAAAATGGTAATGACGTTTTGATATCTGTCGAATTGCATGACATTTGTTTTAGTACATCATCATTTTTGTAATTGCGAATCTTAAAACGAGGTGTCGCATGACCAGTTTTGGCTTTGCTTTGATTCGTCAATTAATCAATTTAGATGGTCAAGTTTTGAACCCACCACAGCATGCTTTTGGCGCTACTGTTTATGGACGATCACATGTAATATACTTTGGTAGCCACACACACACACACACACACACACACACACACACACACACACACACACACACACACACACACACACACACACACACACACACACACACACACACACACACACACACACACACACACACACACACACACACACACACACACACACACACACACACACACACACACACACACACACACACACACACACACACACACACACACACACACACACACACACACACACACACACACACACACACACACACACACACACACACACACACACACACACACACACACACACACACACACACACACACACACACACACACACACACACACACACACACACACACACACACACACACACACACACACACACACACACACACACACACACACACACACACACACACACACACACACACACACACATACACACACACACACACACACAAAAACTATCGTTAGTAAAATTGAAAAATCCATTGGTAGAATTAAAAGTTATCGTTTGTTCTTTTTGGTAGAAAGTCTTTAGCTTTCAAAACAAAAGTCAGCTAACTGTCAATTCAAAAGTAACTCGTTTTTTACTTTTAAAAGTTGAAACTTTCAAATCGAATTGTAGAACTGTCAATATAAAACCTATTTTGTTAAATAGACTCATGAAAGGATTTAATTTAAAAGATGGGCAGTTCTATCACAATGATTTATGTTTTCATCTCAAATATGAATTCTTTTTAATTCAATTGCTTTTTACTTTGAAAGAAATAAAGCATAGAAATTAAGTATTTAATTCAATATATTTTACTTTATTTATATGATGCTGACTGAAAGGGCACGGCATTATGGAACTTGAAGCATGGGAAGCGTTTTACGCAAATATACAGTTGGCTCAACGGCTGGTGATGGTGATGGTGGGAGTAGCCTTCCTTTCCGGCAAGTCTGACGAAGCTGCTGAAAATCAAAACACATCAATTGGGCTCTTTAATTTTAAAAAATATATCGTTTTTTATATATCATCTGAAAGAGCTTCGTTTTCTGAGCACAGCGATATTTTTTCAAACCAACACACTTTCATCTCGATTTTTAAATCAAGATTTAAAGCAAAATAATAACTTCACTGTTTGACACTAAACTGACAAACTGACAGCTCGCTCCCATACAAAGTGACACCGAGGGGCGCTATTAAGGTGATTTTTGCAAATGTAATCGTACTTATTTAAAATAGTTCCAGCACAGACAAACAGACATAACACTCGCTAGTTGTTCATCGAACAAGCATTTAACCACAGACAAACAGACGTAACACTTCATTGTGTATCTTCGTTCACGCATTTAACGGTTGATTTGAATAATATCAGTTCCGCAAACTACTCGCCGCAGCGCTGGCATCGCATCACTTTGACGTTTCTATACATTCTATAGAACTTTTATGCAATATTGTTTGCGAGTAAGAGAGCAAGCTTGTTTTCCGCGAGAAGCCCGCGAGATGTCGTTTTTGAGGTCCTATGTTTTGAGATACTATGTATTCAAGACAAACTTTTACAAAGAGTTACGTCTGTTTGTCTGTGATTTAACGGTCAATTTAAAAGTATCGTAGTTGGTAGTACCGCCACCTGTGGCGCGCATAGTCAATTCCCTTGCGTTTGACGTTTACACACTACCGCCATCTGTTCAGCGGACTACCCACCACAGTGTACTCAACAGATGGCGGTAATGTTTTAGCGACGATGTTTTACATTGAGAAACATTCAATGTGTTATGTCTGTTTGTCTGTGGTTCCAGTGTACCAAAATTGATGAAATTTTGGGTTCTGGTTCCATTTTTAATGCAGATTACGAATATGCATTAACCTCAATACCCTTAAAGAACCCAAACAGCAGGAAGCCTTGTGTTGTGTACTGGAGAACAATGTTCAACGCCACGCGCCGAAAGCACTGCTGCTGCTGCAGCTTATGCCGACGACCGGATACCACCACACACGATATGCACATGCAGGTATAAAATAGACCCCACTAGCGGTCCTTAGCCTCTTGTCCAGTAACTCCTATCCCTACCTCCCCGCGGTGCTGTGCACGATGGTCCCCCGGTGAGACAATGGGGGTTGGTACAGCCCCAAAAGCCAGCCGTAAAAAAACAAAAGTACAGGAAGCAAGCAATGTAAATACGGACCGGAACAATCGGCATAGACCCAAGCAACGGAAACGAACTAACGATTGGAAACTCGGAACACGGAACTGCAAGTGTCTCAATTTCTTGGGAAGTAACCGCATTCTTTCCGATTTATTGAGAGTCCGCAAGTTCAACATCGTAGCGCTGCAGAAGGTTTGCTGGAAGGGATCGTCGGTAAATACGTATAGGGATACCCAACAAACATTGAATGTTGAATAATAGCTTATTCAGACAGAAACAAGCTTCATCAGCTAAAAATTGGCTTATTCAGCTGTTGATCAACTCGAATTGTTTGTTGGGTAGTTATACCATCTACCAGAGCTGCGGCAATACACATGAGCTGGGTACAGCTTTCATCGTGATGGGCGAAATGCAGAAGCGCGTGATTGGGTGGTGGCCAATCGATAGCAGAATGTGCAAGTTGAGGATCAAAAGGCCGTTTCTTCAATGTCAGCATAATCAACGTGCACAGCCCTCACTTAGCAAGTGACGATGACGATAAAGACGCTTTTTACACGCAGCTGGAACGGGAATACGACAGCTGCCCAAGCCATGACGTCGAAATCGTCATCGGAGATCTTAACGCTCAGGTCGGCCAGGAGGAGGAATTCAGACCGGTTATAGGAAGGTTCAGTGCTCACCAGCTAACGAACGCCAGCGGCCTTAGACTCATCGATTTCGCCGCCTCTAAGAACATGGCCATACCAACAATCAATACGAAACTAACGATTTTAAATTGGCTCACTACTTGTCTAGCCTATTGGTCCCAAGCAAACGATTAACGTATCCCATTCTAGTCGAAATTCTAGTACTACATAATGTTTGTTTTGATTCGCTATGAAAGTTTGACAGATAAAATGAGGGGTTAGTGGTTTTTCCTATGTTTTGAGGGGTGATTCGATAGCTTGGGACCGAAAAGAGTACAAGAGCTGAGCCAAAAAGTTGAGCACGTTATTTCGCAACCTTCTAGTCTTAGAGTTACCTCTATGGCCATACGTAGTACCTACTTCCAGCATAGCCTTCCATATCGGTACACCTGGAGATCACCGCAGCAGAGAGAATCGCAAATCGACCACGTTTTGATCGACGGAAGGCACTTTTCGGACATTATCGACGTCAGGACCTATCGCGGCGCAAATATCGACTCGGACCACTACCTTCTAATGGTCAAGGTGCGCCAAAAACTTTCCGTTGCCAACAACATTCGGTACCGTCGCCCGCCACGGTACAATCTGGAGCGACTGAAGCTACCCGAAATCGCAACTGAGTACGTGCAATGCCTCGACGCAGCATTGCCGGATGAGGGAGAGCTCACCGAAGCCCCTCTTGAGAACTGCTGGAGCAACGTGAAAGCAGCCATGGAGCGGAATCGACGGAACGATTGGTTCTACGAAAAGTGTCAGACTATTTTGGACGAGAAGAACGCAGCGTGGGCGGCGATGCTGCAGTGAGGAACCCGTCATAATGTGGAGCGATATAAACAGAAGCGAAGACAGCAAACCCATCTTTTCCGAGATAAGAAGCGCCGCCTGGAAGAGCTGGAGTGGAGTGGAAACTCAACGCATCCCGCCAAGGCTTTGTGCCGCGAGCCGAAATGTGTCGGGATAAGGAAGGGATATCTTAACGGACAAACGTGAGGTGATTGAAAGGTGGAAGCAGCACTACGATGAACATCTGAATGGCGCAGAGGCGGAGGACCAAGGCGGCAGGAGGAATGGCTTCGTCGGTACAGCGGATGAGGGGGTCATGCCAGCTCCCACGATAGGTGAAGCTAAGGATGCTATCCGACAGCTTAAGAACAACGAAGCAGCTGGGAGAGATGGTATCGGAGCGGAACTTATCAAAATGGGCCCGGATAAGTTGGCCACTCGTCTGCACCGACTGATAGTCAGGATCTGGGATACAGAACAGCTACCGGAGGAGTGGAAAGAGGGAGTAATATGTCCAGTATATAAAAAAGGTGACAAACTAGAATGTGAGAACTATCGAGCGATCACTATTCTTAACGCGGCCTACCAAGGGCTTTCCCAGATCATCTTCCGCCGTCTACCGCCGCTAGCAAGCAGATTTGTGGAAGTTATCCAGCCGGTTTTGTGGACGGGTGATCGACAACGGACCAAATCCTTTCGTTGCGGTTGATCCTCTAAAAGTGTCGTGAATATCAAGTCCCCACGCACCACCTATTCATCAATTTCAAGGCCGCTTATGATACTATTGACCGTGAAGAGCTATGGAAGATTATGGACGAAAACGGTTTTCCCGGGAAGCTGACCAGACTGATCAGGGCTACGATGGATGGTGTACAGTTCTGCGTGAAGATATCGGGTGCGTTATCGGACTCGTTTGAAACTCGCAAAAGACTTCGACAAGACGATGGTCTCTCCTGTCTCCTGTTAAACATTGCGCTAGAAGATGTTATAAAACGTGCGAGCTTTAACATGCGGGGCACGATCTTCAATAAGCCCAGCCAGTTCATCTGCTTCGCTGACGACGGGGACATTGTCGGAAGAACGTTTCGGGACGTGGCGGAGCAATACATCAGGCTGAAAGGTGAAGCAGAGATGGTTGGATTGAAGGTGAATACGTCGAAGACAAAGTATATGTTAGCTGGAGGAACCGAGCGGGATAGGGCTCGCGTAGGCAGAAGCGTGACAATCGACGGAGATGAGTTCGAGGTGGTAAATGAATTTGTGCACCTTGGATCATTGGTGACGTCGGATAACAACTGCAGCAGAGAAATTCGTCGGCTTATTATTGCCGGAAGTCGTGCTTACTACGGAATCCACCAGATCCTGATGTCCGGTAGTTCTCTACGGACACGAGACGTGGACGATGCTCGAAGAGGACCTGCAAGCACTGGGTGTTTTCGAACGACGAGTGCTTAGGACCATCTTTGGCGGGGTATGTGAGAACGGTGTATGGAGGCGAAGGATGAACCACGAGCTGGCGCAACTCTATAGCGAACCCTGTATCCAGAAAGTTGCGAAAGCTGGACGGGTACGATGGGCGGGACACGATTTTAGAATGCCAGATAACAATCCCGCAAAAATTGTGTTTGCCTTGAATGCGACCGGTACAAGACGAAGAGGAGCACAGCGAGCAAGGTGGTTAGACCAAGTGGAGCAGGATCTTGGAAGTGTGAGACGGTCAAAAAATTGGAGACAAGCAGCCACGGACCGAGTGAATTGGTGTAACATTGTGATGCAGGTGCAATCCTGAGGGATGTCGGACCAGGATAAGTAAGTAAAGTATCCTCAATTTCTACACACATTTGAGTATATTCTGTGAAAATTTCAGCTTTTTGATGAAGGTTTTCTGATATATCTTGGTATTTTTAAAGATAATTAGATAAATTTAACTATATCTTCAACTACTGTGGAAGTCATCCACCTTTGCCATTCATAAATAAAACATTATTTAAACCAAATTGAACCTCGACTTCCACAAGTTGTTTCACAAATATTTGAGGATATTCTGTGAAAAATTCAGCCTATTTGATGGAGGTATTTTGATACATCGGAATATTTTTAAAGATAATTAGATGAATTGAACTATTTTAGAAATCCCCCACCTTTGCCATTGCTAAATGAAATATTTCGGCAGGAGCTCCCTGAACTTCATCAGGACTTTCCTGATTTCCAAGAATTGAAATGGCAGGACTTCCCTAAACTTCGGGAGGCCTTCCCTGAACTACGGCAGGACTTCCATGAACTTCGGCAGGACTTTCCAGAAGTTCGGCAGGCCTTCCCTGAACATTGGCAGGACTTCTCTGAACTGCGGCAGAACTTCTCTGAACTTCGGTAGGACTTCCCTGGACTTAAAAAGAACTTCTCTGAACTTCGGCAGGACTTCCCTGAAGTTCGGCAGGCCTTCCCTGAACTTCGACAATACTTCCCTGAACTTCAGCTGGACTTCCCTAAACTTCGGCAGTCCTTCCCTGAACTTCGAAAGGACTTTCTGAAATTCGCCAGGACTTCTCTGTCTTTCGACAGGCTTTCCCTGAACTTGGAATATCGGAATTGAAGTTGTCACTTCAGTAGGAGAATTATTATATTTGACCTGTAAATGGTCAAATTTGATCTTTTATACGTCAAGCGACAAAGCCCAAACATCAAATCGAATTTTTCCCAAGGGGGGGAGGTGGCTGTCAAATACGAACAATCGTCACCTACCTCGCATAACTGGTTCCAAACGTAAACAAGCCATAAGAAACCTACAGCGTTTGTTTACGTTTGGAACCAGTTTCATACAAGAATGATCAGTAGGCTAATTTGACAGCACGTCTCCTCCAGATTTTCCCCACCACAAAATTAGCCAGATTGTGGCAGCCATCAGCGCATTTTACGACCGCTGATGGCCGCCACAATCTATCTGAGTTTCTGGTAGGGAAAATTCGATTTGATGTTTGGGTTATGTCGTTTGACGTATAAACAATCAAATTTGGCCATTTACAGGTCAAACGACATAAGCCAAACATCAAATCATATGTTCCCTACCAAAAACTCAACTAGATTGTGGCTGCCATGAACGCTGCATTTACGAATATGGTCAAAATTTCAATACTTCCGATTTTGCTAATTTGCAATGCTTGTTGGTATTGGTACATTTTGAATTTGGGTGTGGCTCGAACGGGTGAGGAGTCAGTATCAACGGAAAAGCATTAACTTTCACCTTAAACGGTAATTTTTGACAGTTCAGAGATTCTGCGATTTACGGAGTTTTCAGTTAAAGTAAAAACTACTGGGTTGATTACTGAAAACTCAGCTGTTTAAAAATCCGGTAAAATTTTACCGACTTCGGCAATTTAAACTCTTTGTGAAAGTTATAGCACTTTTTAACTTAATTTTATCCGATTTTAGACTGCATATAGGGAAAAACGCGATTAGCTAAAGTTTAGACTTTGTTCTACAAAATAGTGAAGGTTTTGTTAGCGACAGTTCATAAATGAGTCACGTTGAGGGTCACGTTGAATGTTCGCGTGTTATGCAGTCAAAAATAGGGTAAAATTATTTAAAAATAATTAAAAACTTAATTGAAAGGGGAAAATTGGTATTTGCAACAAAGTTTTAAAAATTGATTAGCTCTATAACTTTGTTCAGGAAGATATCATTCTATCTCTTTAAGCGAAAAAGTTAGGTTGTTTATTTTTTCATAGCAGGCCATGATAAATTTTAAAGATTTTCTAATTTTGGGTAGTACTAATGTGAATAATTCCTCCAAAGGCACTTTTTTGTTTAATACCCCGTTCACATTACACCCTTTATCACGTAATATAGGCTGTCTTGCAATGAGCACTCATTTATAGGGTTTCCAGTGAAAACTAGATGTAGTATATCACGTGATATACGCTGTAATGTGGACGGGGTATAAATCAATAGTTTATACACAATCCAAGTAAGTTCGTGATTTTGCCATCTCCGACTACTATGCAAAAATTCCATGGCCCCCTAACTTGGAGCCTAAGATAAGGAATAAGTGCATAAGGTTTCGCGATATTAAAGCTCAAATTGGGTCGTAATTAACCAGAAAGGGAAAACCTAAATAATTTATCCGACTAAGGTGAATCTTCCAAGAAGTTAAGAGAAGTTGAATGAAAGGTTCGAGGCCTCTGTGAAGTGAACCATCATCACTGACATCTCTCAAAACCATACCTTTCATTCATATTTTTTTTCCGCTTTGAGCATCAATTCCAGAAAATAAAGGCGCTTCCCATTACTGAATTCAGCACCCACTTGGAAT
Source organism: Ochlerotatus camptorhynchus (assembly GCF_037179485.1). Lineage (NCBI taxonomy): Eukaryota > Metazoa > Arthropoda > Insecta > Diptera > Culicidae > Ochlerotatus > Ochlerotatus camptorhynchus. The sequence continues at coordinate 14,228 of NW_027041406.1, forward strand.
ATTAAATTTCACCGAGCGTCCCACCTTCAAGGTTAAATGCACATGCTGTTAATTGTAGCGTAACATTTGAAAAGGGCCTACCATATTTTGTAAACAGAACTTGTAATGCAATTTTCGCGCGAACTGAAGTACGCTCACGCAAACCAAGAGCCCTATTGGGAAGGGGAGAATTTCCCCTACCCGATGCTGTTGGTGGTTTGCGTGGGCATACATACGTCGGTTCACGCGAAAAGGGCCTTTTCAAAGCTTACGCCAGAATTCTTGGGAGGCAGTTTATCAAAACTCAACACTCAATGGAAATTGAAACACGTGAGAGGTAACATACCCCCTTGAAGTCTACGTGAGGAACGCTATCACCGCAACATTTGTAAACACGGGATCTATTAGTGGTCGGTTCGATGCCGACACGGCGCAAGTAAAGTTCATCTCTTGTTCCTAATGCCCACCTCATAAATTTTGTGGCGGCTAGTGATAAGATAGGGGGCGAGGCTCGTTTCGTTGTTTCCTTCCGATAATGAACAGAATTGTTAAATAATCGAAGTCGTATTATAAAGTTGCCACATACCTACGACATGATTTCAAAAAAAAAAAAGAAGCATCCACGTCGCGCACGGTTGCTATATATTCATGGTCGTCGTGGGACGTCAGGCGAACATCACGTTTCGTTTCGAATAAATGGTACATAGCACACTCTTTCAATGATGGTGAAAAAAGAATCATTCTGATAGACACTATCTGTCTGCCAATATTTTGACGTGAGTTTTCACCGGATTTTTTTTAACACCATTGAACACGGATTTCTGATAACTGGACGTTTCATATAGAAAATATGACCATAATTGGAATTTGGACTCGGGGCACGACCATGCGGCAATCATGATCGCGTTAGGCAGTGACGAGAATGGGCGTTTTACTACGGGTCAAAGAACTTGAAGGGTGGAGCCACAGAAGCAGCAGAATGGGGCCTTGAAGAGATAAAGTTACACTTAGCTACCGATACAAATATGGGAACCTGAGCCCGTGGCTATTAATGATTCCTGGCAAGAGCAAACATTTTCACCACATTGTCACTCGTCCGAGGATTCCCTGGTGTTATGGAACAAAGTGTCTCTGATGACCTTCGGAAACTCGAGTGTACTTTCTTATGGTGAAATTTCTGTGATAAGATTGAAAAAAGAGTTTTCCATTTTATTCCTTTATTGTTTGATTTGACTGCCCAAAGTTCATCTAGGAATATTAAACAAACATAAGCTTTTTAGTTTAGGTCTGACTGACGACGTCGTCGGCGCCAGACGTTAATTTGATGTTTTGCACTTATCAACATCCAAACAGACAAATGACGAGTAAATCAACTTGAAGCGTTGTTTGTAAACCTGCCTGGTTAAATAAGAACATTATACTTCCCTGCTTTCTAGTAAACAGGTATTTAACAGCTTGTTAACTTTTAATCAAACGCGGGTGACGGTGATCTCGCTCTAAAGATCACCCCGCCGTAATCTACCAGCGGCATCAGCCAGTCGAACGTCAGTGAAAATAGCGCCGCCGATGTTCGACGTCGATGTCCATAAGTTAGGCTGGCCAAAATTTGCTAAAATGCAATGTTCGGTTTTAGTATGTTTTTGAATGCGTTTTTGTGGCTTATCGCTTATATTTGTTTGAATGAAATTCCAACAGAAAAAATAGTATAATAATGAAGGCTCCAAAATTGGAAATGGAAATTAGAAATCGTTCAAAAAACGTTAGTTAATGGAAAACTGTTGTGTGTATGATTGTTTGACACTATTTTAAAGATCATATCTCCGATGTAATTAGAATAGGTCCTATGTCCATTTGTCGATCAAAGATTCGATAAACTTGATTCGTGAAATAGTGCAGCGGATGGAAGATTCATTATTTCCATCAGAGTAGAGGTTAGAAATTCACGAGCAAACCTAGGTTTGATTTGAGGTTACGTTATTTTTCAAATGTTTACCGTTTTAGGTTAGCGGATATCTTCGGAGATGAAACTGTTAACATGCTCTGTGGGACACGAAGTACAGGAGATTGCTGTCTGCATTCAAAATCACAGCATTTGCTTGTTGCTGGTCATCTGAGATGGCTGCGCATAAAAACCGTAATAGATTGATTGAGGCCGTCGAATGTCCATTTTGCAAAATTTTGATGTTTTGTACCTTACCTTACCAATCAGGCTAAGGCCTTGTTGTCCTCTGCTTTACGAAGAAGTCGTCTCCACTCTATTCGATCCATGGCCACACTTCACCAGCCTCGTAGTCTGCGAAGGGTCCGCAGGTCACCTTCTACTTGGTCGATCCACCTTGCCCGCTGCGCGCCTCTTCTTCTTTTTTCCTGTTGGGTCGCTTTCTAGAACCATTTTCACTGAGTCGTCGTGCGGCATTCTTACGACGAGCCCAGCCCACCATAGTCGCCCAATTTTTTCAATGTGGACGATGGATGGTTCTCCCAGCAGCTGGTGCAATTCGTGGTTCATTCGCCTCCTCCACGTTCCGTCATCCACCTGCACTCCACCCCACCGTAGATGGTAAGCAACACCTTCCGTTCGAAAACACCAAGGTCCGCCACGAGCATAGTCCAGGTCTCGTGGCCGTAGAGGACCACGGGTCTAATCATCGTCTTGTAGACAGTCAACTTCGTGCGGCGACGAATTTTATTCGACCGGAGCATCCTCCGGAGTCCAAAGTAGGCACGATTCCCTGTCATACAGTGAGCCCAAATACACGAACTCGTCAATCTGAACTCGTGTTGGGAGGCTAACATTTTCTTCCCTAGAAGCTCTTCCTTTCATGTATTTTGTCTTTGATGCGTTGATGGCAAGTCCAATCCGCCTAGCTTCAGCCTTCAGTCTGATGTACGTTTCCGCCATCGTCTTAAAGTTCCGTGCCATGATGTCAATGACATCGGCGAAGCCAAGAAGCTGGATGGACTTCCTGAAGATCGTGCCACTCGTGTCTATCCCAGCTCTTCTGATCACACCTTCTAACGCGATGTTGAATAGCAGACACGAAAGTCACCTTGCCGTAACCCCATTCGAGATTCAAAGGGACTCGAGAGTGTCCCCGATACTCGAACAACGCACATCACTCGATCCATCGTCGCCTTGACCAATCACGTCAGTTTATCCGGAAATCCGTACACGTGCATAATCTGCCATAGCTGTTATCGATCGATTGTGTCGTATGCGGATTTGAAATCGATGAACAATGATGTGTGGGCACGTTGTATTCGCGGCATTTCTGCAAAACCTGCCGAATTACGAAAATATGGTCCGTGGTAGCGCGGGCACCCATGAATCCCACCTTGTATTGCCCCACGAACTCTCTTGCAAATGGTGACAGGCGGCGGCATAGAATTTGGGAGAGTACCTTGTAGGCGGCGCTCAGCAGTGTGATCGCGCGGTAGTTGCAGCAATCCAACTTGTCGCCCTTTTTGTAGATTGGGCATACGAACCCTTCCATCCACTCCTCCGGTAATATCTCCTCCTCCCAAATCTTGGCAATTACCCAGTGCAGCGCTCTAGCCAGTGCTTCACCACCGTATTTTAATAGCTCACTTGGTAGTTGATCTACACCAGTTGCTTTGTTGTTCTTCAGCTGACCGATCTCCTCCTCAACTTCTTGAAGATCAGGAGCCGGTAGCCTGTCGTCTTCTGCGCGAGCTTCAAGGTCTGTTGCCGTGCCACCTTCGTTTTCTGCTGCTTCACCGTTGAGGTGCTCGTCATAGTACTGCTTCCACCTCTCAATCACCTCACACTCGTTCGTGAGAAGGTTACCGTCCAAGTCCTTACACGTAGCCTTTGCACGAACTATTTAGCTTCTCATAGAACTTCCGTGTGTCGTTTACGCGATACAGATTTTCCATCGTCTCGCGATCTCGGTCTTCCTGCTGACGCTTCTTCCTTCGGAAAACCGAGTTTTGTCTGTTCCGCGATTGTCTGTATCGCTCCACATTCAATCTAGTGCGGTGTTGCAGCATTCTCGCCCGTGCTGTATTCTTCTCCTCTGCTAACAGTTTGCATTCGCCGTCAAATCAGTCATTTTTTCGGTCCGGGATTGCAGTGCCTAGTGCCGCTGCAGCAGTACTACCTATGGCGGAACTGATGTCCCTCCAGCTATCTTCAAGAGAAGCTGCGCCAAGCTGCTCTTCCGTGGGTAGTGCAACTTCCAGCTGCTGCGCGTAGTCCTGGGCAACTCCGGCGTCCCGTAGTTGCTCAATGTTCAGTCGCGGCGTTCGACTTCGACGGGTGTTATCCGAATCTTTGTTCGCACTGCGGTACGTGCGGACGTTGATAATGTCGGAGAAGAATTTCCCGTCGATTAGAACGTGATAGATTTGGTTTTCTGTGTGTTGGTCAGGTGATCTCCAGGTGGCTTTGTGGATATCCTTGCGGGGGAAAAAGGTACTTCAATCTTTGGCCGTTGTCGTTCGATACGGCATGCAGGCTGTTTGGCCCGATTGCCGGTCTACATATACATTGCCTCCCGTCTTACCTGAGCATTTATGTCGCCGATGACGCTTTTGACGTCCCGTTGCGAACAGCCATCGTACACCTGCTCCAGCTGCGCACAGAACGCTTCTTTCTCGTCGTCGGGTCTCCCTTCGTGTGGGCAGTGCACGTTGATGATGCTATAGTTGAAGAAACGGCCCTTAATCCTCAACTTGTACATCCTCGCGTTGATCGACTGCCAACCAATCACGCGTTGGCGCATCTTACCCAGCACTACAAAGCCGGTTCCCAGCGTGGCGCCACAGCTCTGGTAGAAAGTAGCCGCTCGATGCCCGCTTCTACATACCATTTGTCCCGCCCAGCAAAGTTCCTGCAGTGCTACGACTTCGAAGTTGCATGGTTGAAGTTCGTCATAGATTAACCTATCGCAGCCCAGGAAGCCGAGCGATTTGCAGTTCCATGTTCCGAGTTTCCAATCGTAGTCCTTATTTCGTCGCGTAGGTCTGTGTCGATTGTTCCGATCCGTATTTCTTTCTTCAGTATTTGCAACTTTATGTTTTTTCCAGGGCGGCTTGTTTGTCCTGCCCCAAACCCCTGTCTCGCCGGGGGACCATCGTGCACAGCTCTGTTTAGAGTCCCACTCTGGCACTAGGGCGGTGATCAACCGCTCCTAACATGGAGAACAGACGCCGTTTTGAGCCGCACCTCCATGGTGAACAGATGCTCGGGTTTGGTGAAGCATTTCCTCTATCATCGTACTATGGTTACCGCGCCAGTGTTTGCGTAACACCTCTTCACTTTGCTATTGCCGGACTGGCAACATTGCCCAGGCTACGCCACCCAGCTGTGTCCATGTTTTAGCTCATAGGACTCGGGGAGGCGTGAAGTAGGAACTTGTGAGGACCAGGGCTAGGTATTCCGCTCCTTCCAGGTTGTCAACTCACCATTTTGTAGCCTCCAGAATAGTACTCCAGAATAGTAAATTATTCATCTGGTGCTGGGTTGCTTGCTATAAAAAAATATTTTCGGAATTATGAAATCATTAGATAATATAATGATATATTGTAGTTGTAAGAATAGGGTGTAATGTATGTGTTTAACTCATAAAACTTGCCAATTTCGCCTTCAGATCGTCACAATCAGCGATCTTATGATGGGTGAGCATACACTCAGAGTGAGCGCTCCCGAATCGTAAAATGGCTGATTGTGACGCACTGGAAGCAATATTGATAGATTTTATGTGTTAAACACATACTTCATGACTTCTTCTTGAAACTTACATGTACTTATTATCATTATAACATCTAATGGTTTCATAATTCTGAACATATTTTCTATAGCAAGTGAGTGGAAGTAACCCTGATTTGGTGCAATAAAAATAATGATGGTAGTGTTTCGTATTTTTTTCGACCATTATGCGATGGCGACCATCCGCGGTGTAGGGTTAGCTACCCCATTTCCGGCCTATTAAGCACAACCCGCATTTAGTCTTTCTTAATCTAGCGCAGTTTAGCACCAAACGAAATGTTATTATTACTGGTGGCTTCCAAATTTATTTTCCTTTATGTACCTATGTACCAGAAGATTTGATAAAGAGAAACCAATCGTTGAGATAGTTGAAAAGTCTAACACTGCTTCTTGACGCCAAACTCGGCCTACGGATTTTAAACTCGGCCTAACGCATTGAAACGCCATTGAATTCACTTCGGCCTATCGGATGAAGATAAAAATTGATTCGGTCGGAGCGCTTCTTTTGTTTTTTGGAATAACGGGTACAAACCTTCTTATCACGCGTTCTCATTGACTTGGTTCCGTAGCTTATTAACTAAAGTATCGTACCAAACGAATAATTGACTTGTTAATACTGAAATCATGGATTTATTTGAAGTTTTCTGCTCAATAGGCCCAAAATGGGCGATTAGGCCGAAGTAGTTCTCTACCCTACCTCTACATCTGCGATGATAATCTGATAGAATTTCCAAAACACAGTCATCACTGTTCAAGCTCCCCCTTACAGGAATAGGAGAGGTTCGAACGATCCATGACGCGCCACAACACACCAGTTGCAACGGAAAGGTCAACTTTGTTGTGGATTTGAGTGGCCTTCGTGTTTGCTCACCAAGGGATCGAGCGATGTTTTCGGTACGATTGCGAACTTGTGCACTTTCCATGACTCTACCACTAATGAATCCTGATAAGCTGATCTCGGCGACGAGATAAGCTCAACTTTCCGCGCACAAACCAAACCAAACAAACAACATGTCGAATTCGATCGTGAGAAACAAAGAAATTGGCCTTTAGAACCTTCTAGAAAGTACATGCAGTGTAGCAAACCAAGTCGACTCCAAACAGTCTGAGCCGGTGGTCCGAGTCATCGTGGAGAAAAACAGATGACACCATCTTCGTGCACATGTTTGCTAAACAATTTCGCTGTCAGTGATCAGATGCACTTGACATCATCGTTGTTTAGTTGAAAATCGTTCGACCCTAATCGACAATATAAGACACACGTTCCGCGATTAAGCGAAGGAAGCGACATTGTTTTGTTTTCATTCATTGACATGGGAGAAAGGCTTGACCAGCAGATGGTTTGCGACACCACGCAGTTTCGAACAGCGATACGGGCTCCGGTCGGATGTTCCACGTGACTGCTATTAGCGGGATTGATAACGGAAAATGGAAGATTAGATTCGCTTCGGAGACAAAGATTAGTCCAGAATTGGTTTGATTTTGCAACGTGGGTTAAAAAAACAACAACCCAGTAAACAATTTAGCTTGATAAAAGCTGAATTAGTCCGTTATTAGCTGTCTAAGGTAACTTATACAACTTTGAATTGGTTTAGATTTCAAACGTAAATAGGGTCCTTACTATAAGGATACACACCCATTCCATAAGGTAATGCACTATTAAGCTATGTTTTGTAGAAGAAATTTTCCTTAGTAGAAGCAATTTGATAATAACTATCAAATTTCTTTTAAAAAAAGGAACTTAATCTTAGCTGATTATTCTATATTAATCAGCAGTATTAGCACTTAGTCATTTCATCGCCAGATTTACCCAATTTTGATATCTACATTGAATTTAAAAAAAAAACAACAGTGAAATGTTCGTTCAGGCAGAGCGAAGACTACAAATCAAGAAGACTGGCAACTCTGCCAAAAATCAGGAGACAGTAACGGCAACGTCTCTTCTGAGCAAAAGTGGAACCTGTCAATTATTGGTTTTGTTATGATTGTCGTAAAAAGAGAAACGTTTCATTCTTGGCTTTATGCTGACAACGAGTAAAATTCCAGCTGAAATGGAACAGATGCGTAAGTAAATTTGTTTTGAAAATTAAAACTATGGCAATGATGTCATTCACAATTATGGTGGAACCTTCCTCGATCATTAATTTGCTATCTCAGAGTTATCTTCCACTTTTCCTAAGTCCTTTAGTGAAGCATTTATGGGCATTCGTATAGTGCATTAGTAAAATGCATGCCCGCCGCATTACTTTGGAACCTGGCCACAACGGGGGGAGTTAAGTTGTGACGCTCGGCAACTTGGCACAGTACTCGCTGACCATTTGAATGTCACTGGCCAATCCGACACTGTTGTTATCATTCTCTGGAAGGGGTCGGTTGATTAAAAGAATTGTTAAAACATACAGAGGATCACTATCCGGTGGTTCATATTCTGACAACATCTAAAATGGAAATATATTCTTTATCAATAAGTACCGTTTGGGATTGTAGTCCTTCAACCTTTCATTTTCTCCAACATTAGATCCTGCTACGCCTTCCGTTGGATCGTGATGTAGGTACCGGATCTATCTTCTTTTTGAATCCTTGAATTTTCAGCAGCTTTCGAATGACGGTAGTTCACTCAACGGAGGTGAAAGCCGCCAATTCCTAGGTATCGATCCAAGTTTCAATTCTCTACCCGTTTCACCATGTCAAGTTTTTCGGTTTGGAGTTGGAAAACCACCGGCTTGCTGTGATTAGGATACAAATTGCCGTGAAATTTTGTAGAGCAAAACAAAAACAACAACAAGTACGTGTTATGATTATTCGTTTCGGTGACATTCCCAACAAACAATTCAGAGTCACAAATAAGCACATATATTTAATAAATGCTTTATAACAGTGTACAATGCTGAAAAAACGGGTTGTCAAATTATAAGCTGAAAAAATCTCATTGAGATCGATAGATGCGCCTTTATTCCGCTGTTTGCTCTGATTTGATTAATATACTCATTAAAAGCTATACAAACGATGACTGTCTTCCTGATTCAACACCAGAAGTTTAATCTAATAACATACTAAATAAGTATAATGTGCACATACATTAACGCTTTAATTCGACTGTTTTCAATTGATTTAATAACATGCTTCATTATACGTCTAATAATTGTTGTCTAGCTCCATTATTAAATTTCATTGCATTGCTTAACAATATTGCTGAATAAAGGGTGAATACAGTCTGCATAATAGCTCTTATACCACTATGCGTCCATGTTTTAAATGCGTGCTTTGCAAATGCTTTACAAACGGCGTATTCATTCATTATTCCACAACACTGTTTCAGGCTAACAACAAAACGAAATGGGTAGCTTAGTGGTTACCGTTTTCGCTGTCCAAGTAGAAGGTCGCGAGTTCAATTCCCAACCTCAACCCTATTTTCTACGCCTAATTAATTTAAATCGTAATCATAGATCGTATCACTTACGACAACCAATTCATCGATCAATCTAAAAGAATAGACCAGCATCCTTTCCATCGAAATTAGAGAGAAGGAGGGGTAACATTGGTCTCACGTAAACAACTATGAATGAATTAATCATTCTCACATCTCCTTGAGTTAGCTAGAGTTACGGCAGTTACGGGAGTGCTGATAGGTATTCAGATTCAACCTTTTATTGATTACTAGCTGAGTGTGCTCGGTCTTGCTCGGGATTCAATATTAGCTTGAGGTTATGCGCCGATTTAAAAAAAAAGCATGCTACATTGTACGTAGCCCCCCCCCCTATTATCTAAGGGGCTACCCCCTATGATTATCTCCTTATACCCCCACACTCGCCCCCACATGCCTAATTTGGTTCCATTTGCTTGATTAGTTCTCGAGTTATGCAGAAATTTCTGTTTCATTTGTATGGGAGCCCCCCCTTACAGAAGGGGAGGGGTCTCGAACCATCATAAGAACCTTCCACGGCCCCAAAAACCCCTGAATACAAATTTTCACGCCAATCGGTTCAGTAGTTTCCGAGTCTTTAAGGATCATATAACGACATGTGTGTGTATGTATGTATGTAATAAATTTTCTAGTATCTGGTGTGGTGGGTGCGTGTTTCGACAGAAATAATGACACACGACACACGAGAACAACCCTGCTCTGTGTCGTTCTTATTTTCGGATTAATTATCCCGTAGTCGAATAATCGTTTAATAAATGTATAAATAGTATCTAATTAAACATTATTTCACATGAGAATCAAGCGCCTATATACACCTTTATACCAACAATCAATACGAAACTAACGATTTTAAATTGGCTCACCACTTTAGTAGCCTATTGGTCCCAAGCAAACGATTAACGTACCCTATTCTAGTCAAAATTCTAGTACTACGCAATGTTTGTTTTGATTCACTATGAAAGTTTGACAGATAAAATGAGGGGTTATTGGTTTTTCCTATGTTTCGAGGGGTGAATCGATTAGCTTGGGACCGAAGAGAGTACCAGAGCTGAGCCAAAAAGTTGAGCACGTTATTTCGGGACCTTCTAGTCTTAGAGTTACCTCTATGTTTATACCATCGCTGTTTAAGGAAGTAATGATGTCTAATAGACGCTGAATAATCAAAACTTTGATCAAATAAGCTCTTTTACAACTCTTGTAAGTCGAATAAAAGCTTCTCGACATACCGTATTCAACACCAAATATTTCGATGTTGTGGTTGAATAAATTCTCCAGAGTTGTGTGAACAAAGCCTGAACAGAAGTTATTATTAAAAGTAGTACAAGTATTATTAAGCATTCAGTTGAATAAAATCGTCAAGAAGTCGTTTATTCAATTGGCAATTGTTTGTTGGGTTAGGTCACACACACAGTCACTGTTAATGAGCAGTCTCACTAACACTTGTGCTTCAAAGTTCCACCTTTGATTGTCAGAGGCGCTGTTATCAGTGACGTTTGACATTTTTATGGAAGAAGGGAACAGTTGCCAGTCTTCTTGATTTGTAGTCTTCAGGCAGAGGCTCACAGAATTTAATTTGGTTTTAAATTTGTGAGAAATAAGCTTTTGAAATATAGGTGAAGGAAATCACGTATTCTCGTCAATCTAAGCAGCGTCCACACTTCTATTAGCAATTTCTCAGCGTCATGCACACATATGACGTGTTTGTTGGTTTGCATTTATCTGCTGCTTGCTATTGTCAGCAGTATCTTTTTCTTCGTCAACCTTTCCATTTGAATTGCGTGTTAATCAACTCTAGATAGAGCTGGAATAAGGGCGAATGTCGCAAGTGTAAACAAACTGAGGTTAATACATCACGTTATACTACTATTAAAATGCTACAAAACGATACTAAAAATATTTGGACAAATAATGTACTTTCTTAAAAAAACGCAAAAAACATAAGGACGAAACCAACTTTTTTTTTTATTACAAATTGAGTTGGCTCTTACGGCCGCTTCCTCTCATTTACATAGATGGGGCGAAACAGACATATTTTCTCCATACAAGGCGAAAGATATAATTTGAATCTTTTCACTACTCCTTGCAATTACCAGTTGGTAATCAAAAGAAAACATTGTTAATCTGATCGAAATAAGCGAAAACACCCCAACACATGAATTTATCTAGAATCCAACAAACTGCAATAGGTCGAAAGTAACAAACCATCAGGAAAAAGAACGTAAACATTGAGGCGAAACAGACAATGTCAAAAACTAGCAGGCGAAACATAGGGGCGAAATAGCTTCTGTGAACGCAGCCGGGCGAATAACCTCAGGGTGATACAATATACTATAAATCAAAAGGGCGCATGCAACATTTTCATTTTTTTCGAGCTGTAAATAAAAATAATAATATTTTTATTTATCTCACCATAATGCTAACCAATAATATAATAATTAGGAACAGTTCATTTCTAGGAATGGGTTTATAGTTTAAATTATATTTAATAATGTTTGTTCAAAACTTCAGATTCATATTTCTCAGTTCAACCTCATTGCGACATTGGCCCTAATTCCAGCTCTATCTAGTACTGTTCTATTATCGGTAACTAGAAATCAGCCGTATTTTGTAGTGCACATATTTCATTTCAAGAAAAACCTGGTATAACAGGTTTGCTCAGTAGTAAAAATGTAATCAGATTGAAGCTGAAAGATGTAACCTGCGTGTTACAATTTATTCCGTTTTGTGTAGTTTTGCCGCCTAGTGTAATTTAACCGTGTTTTACACGAGCGTGTTTCGTGTTTGTTTTGTTTTGGTTTTGTTGACATTTCACGGTCGGCAATATACTTAATTTGAAAAAAATTCACGTATTTCATTCAAATAGTTATATTAGGTGTCTTAGAATGTAGGAAAAATATTATCGTTTAAAATTGTTTCGCGTTTGTAATAAAGTTAGGTTCCATTTCTCCTCCCGCTGCAAAAGAAGGCGAAAGCATAGTCAACATAACAATCGAGCGTGGTTGCTGGAGAACGATGGTGTTTTTTTATTGTCCGTGATTGTTACATTGTGAACTACAAGAGAGAAGCCACGGTGGAGTGAACGCGTGTTTTGTAGTCGGGGACAAATAACCCCGTTTTGGTTCCGAATCGTTCCATTCCAAGTGGGAAATCGATTCCCAGCCGTGTCCTGAATGCCAGTCCGACAACTCTTGTGTACCGCGAGTGAAAGCCAGCCCCGTGGCTGCGGAAAAAGGAACACTGTTCGGATAGTGCAGTAAAAAGGGTGTCGGATCGCCATTGTGGGAAGCAAGAGCTATTCGCTTTCCCGGTTAACCACAAAGGATCCGGTAAACACCCGCCGTCCTGACTTCGTGGCTCAGCCAATAGAGCCAGTTTCACCACCGCAGTTAATCGTCAAGCAGGCCGAAGCAGCTGATACCAGAGGTAAGATCACCTGGGCAGAAACACTGCGGTATCTGCCGGAGTTGCCGAATCCGATGGTTCGTCACCAACGTCGCCGGGGGGGTCTAACAGACTAGCCCCGCTCATCCCCTTGCTAAGTGTCAAGGACCGCTGCTCAGCAGCCACAGAAGAAAACCGCTCAGCACAGTTCGTGCTTTGTATCAGTAGAACCACCGCCAGACCGTCATCGAAGGGCCCCACCGAATAGCAGCAGCAACAGCGAGGAGGAGGACAAAGGTCAGATTAGTTCTTCATTCCTTTATTTAACGTCGGTCTCTGAACCGCAATCTAGTGCCAATCACCGACGGACATCGATTGTCATCCATTGTGCAGGAAGGGGTGGATCTTGGGATTGAACCCAGGCTCATTGGGGTGATAAAGCAGTCACGCTACCACTACACCACCGGCGCCGGCTGTCATATTAGTTAATAGACGTCTAAAATTGATTCCTTCTTGTTGTTTTGTTGTTCTGCCGGGGTAAATCGGGTCAGCTATAGGCTGGCAGGTAAGCCGTAACTTACAAATTCTTCTAGAAATTGCATAGAATTATCTAATTCTCAAATTCTCTAGAAATTACATTCGAAATGCGATTGGAATTATCCTCGTAATGTCTTTATAGATCTTCGAAGAATTATTTTAGAATTGTACCCTCAAAATTTACTTCTTTTGGTATTTTTCACGAATCCTGGAATCCTCTTCACTCTTGGGAGTTCTAGTAAAAACTGTTTCAGAGGTTCCTAAAGTTCCCTAGAAAATATTTCACGAATACCTTGGTGTTATCTTTAGAATTCTTTCTAAAATCTGCTCAAATCAATTTTGGAAAAATATTCTAAAACTCTAATAACTGTTCTTCAAAGTGCCTGTTTCCTGAAAATCTAGTCCAGTCCAAGGGTCTTGAAATGTTATTATTTTCGAAGAGAGGATGAGGTATATTTTTCCAGATTTGTCGTTTTTCGGTTTTTTCTCGGTGATTCAAATTCCCTGTTTTTTTCTGGTTTTCTAGGTTCACTGGTACTCTGTCAAAGCAATACTTGTCTACTTATATTTAAATAATTATTCAATCATAACAGTGCTACTCCAAGTAATCAACAAAAAATCCTCACAACAAGACCATTATCCTTAATGCTCATTTAGTTATTTCTCTGAGTACTAGAAGTATTCAGAAAAAATCATCATCTTCTCTTAAAGCTGGGTTTAGACAAGGTAAGTCAATTGATCAACTCAGTTGAAATCATGCCATTCAACTGACTTGATCAACTCACACAAATTGAAAAAAGTTGAACCAGGCTCAACTCTTCAAACCAATTGAATTCAATTGAGTTGATCAATTCTTTGCCTTGTCTTAACCCAGCTTAACTCTTTACCATTCTTACATCTACTCACAGGCGCTCCAATGCGCTCAAGGGACTGATTTTTGTTGGATACAGCTGGATGGATCAGACTCGAATGTAAAATTTTGTCAGACGTAATTAGGTGTAACTTCTATTAAGAGGCGGAGTGGAGGCGAACCAGCCTAAGGCTGAAAGCCTCCTAAATAAAGCTAAATTAATTAATTATTAAGAGGCGCACATACCCATTAGCAGCTTAAATTGTGCATCATCTCAGTTCAACTCAAAACTTTTAGAAAATTTCATAAACTTCTCCGAGGATGACTGAAGTAGTTTGAAATTTGCTAATCTTCTACAAAGTTAGCTGAACTTAGCTGAAATTTGCAGCACTTTTAGAAAATTTCATAAACTTCTACGCAACGCTCCCGAACTTATACGAAGTTCCCAGCAGATCTACGAAGTTCCCTGAACTTTTGCGAAGGTCCTCCTTTGAACTACTACGAAGTTCTTTAAAATCAATTGATGTTCCGTTAACTTTTCTGAACTTCTGTAAAGTCTCAATTTATTTTTAAATCGGGTCGCAAATTTGAAAAATTGAAGTGAAGATTTTTCTCAATACACCTGGCATACCCGCTCTCAGACTGAGTCAAATTGATCGAATAAGACATGAGTACTTTGGATGGGTTAGATTTTGATAAGTCTTTAGTGGGAATGACACTGATGAAAACAAATTGTAACCGAAATATATAGGGTAAATGTTGGCTTCGGCACCCATTGACTGTTTTCGGCAACCAAAATTCAAACGATAATTTCACTATGTTTTCCCATCAACACTCTTCTCTGAATGTATTCAAACGATTCTTTAGTCTTTCAGCTTCAATCTGATTATATTTGTACGACCGAGCAATCCTATTATGCCAGATTTTTCTTCAAATGAAGTATACGCACTACAAAATGGGGCTGATTTCGAGTTGCCGATAATAGAACAGCTGGTTAACACGCAGTTCTAATGGGAAGGTTGCCGAAGAAAAAGAGGCTGCCGACAATAGTCACACTCACCTGAGAAGTTTGGAGCGTTGTAAAATCGCTTTCAAACCGGTTTGAAAAATTCTGTCGATTGGAATGGATAGAGAAGCAAGCAGCAGATGAATGTTAACAAACAGGCACGTGATATATGTGCGTAACGCTGACAAAATGCTAATAGAAGTGCGGACGCTGCTTAGATTGACGAGAATACGTAAATTCCCCTATCTGTCATGGATACCAAAATTAATCAACTGGAATTAAATGGAAGATAACCTTCTTTTTGCTCTTCTTGAGCTAACAAACAACCAAATGACATCAACATTATATAGAATATCAGCATTAATTCTGGTACCGCAAATTAGCGCACCAACAACTATAGGAGCGTTTACCCTATGACCTTTTGATTTTTACATTCTCACGGTGCTAATAATAATTAAATAACCAAAAATTATGTAACATCTCATTTCCAGTGAACAACAGTGAACAACAGTGAAGTTCAACAAAAACGCCTTGAACAATAACATCGAACGCATTTAGCTCCATTCACAACGCAATAAATTTCGGATTTTCGCTACAGCTTGGAATTCTCAGAATTCTCAGAATTCGGTTTAGAAAAGAAAAAAAACCCGATCCTTAATGCTTTTTCCACTTCGTGCACCCATCGTCGTCATTGTAAACCATCCGGCGGAGATTATTCCGAAGGACGCCAACAACGACGTCATAGCTGCCGTTTTCTGCCACCGACGATGTGGGTTGACCCACTTTTCTCTCACAGAATGTAAAATCGTCAAAATCCAAACGTTGCGGAACAATCTTGTCTGGGCTCTTGTCCT
This sequence comes from Ochlerotatus camptorhynchus, assembly GCF_037179485.1. NCBI lineage: Eukaryota > Metazoa > Arthropoda > Insecta > Diptera > Culicidae > Ochlerotatus > Ochlerotatus camptorhynchus. The sequence goes on from NW_027041406.1 coordinate 29,990, forward strand.
GGGCTCATTTCCGTTCCGAGTGTGTTATCAGGTTTGCAGAGAGCGGTCTTTGATTAATTTACACCGACATGGGAGGAAATGTTGTTAACCTTTCTTTCGTCGCATTTGACTTAATTTATGCACGGTGCTCTAGTCGTACGCGCTCATTTGTACCAGAAAAATCTCATCCCAAGCGTCTTATCGCGGGTCAGTCGTAGAAGACTAGCATAGGTCAAAACGTTCGAACTACTGTTCTTTTAATTGATTTTCTCGTCCGGATGTTCAAGCTTTCGGATGACTTGCGCAGCTATAGTGGAACATGTTGGAGCAAGGTACCCAACTGCAGCTGAAGTGTCCTTCAACTTGTTCAGAGCTGATAGCGCTAATCAGCAAAAGGTGTCAATGCTCTCATTTACCGTAAACCTCATCGCAGTACGTAACGATCAAGTACAACGAGAGGCGCGGCGGCATCTGTTTCGCAGCATTGGTTCAGGTCTTCATCACGAGGAGCAGCAGATTACAAGACTGCTCGCTTCAACGAATTGCTTTGGACGATCCTAGGCCTCAATCGCCACAGAAATTTCCACACATCGTAATTCACAAGTGTAGAATCATAATGATGCTCTCATAAATTTCAAACTGCTCATCACAACCATGTCGCGGGTGATAAGCAGTGCTAATTAAATTGCGCCGTAAAATATTTGCGTCAAAAATTGGAAATAACCACTTGACTGGTCCGCAGCTTATCAACTCACCCGGCGGAGATTCCTTTCAACATAAACCGTGGCCACCATGTTGAATCATGTGGCTGACATTTGTGGGCAACATGAGTCGAATTATTTCACGACATCGTATCGTATGATCGGCACATGGCATGATGTTGGATGACGGTATTCGTTGTGCTCTTCATACTTTTATGGTCGCTTCGATTTTGAACATGGAAAGTTCCGCCGAAAAGGTTATCGCGCTTATATACCGCACCGCATCGTCGTTCTAGGAGCGAGAGGGAGAGGGAGAGAACATAATGTTGCAGCATTATGCTGTGGCGAATCTGTTGCAATCGAAACAGGATGTTGCGAAATTTCGGTTGGTGAACTTGTAAGAACATGAATGCGCTTATCAGCGTGTGGCGGGTGATGAAATGTTTGAACATTTCGCCAAGCAAACCTCAAAAATCGACTTAAAAAATCTTATTAGTTTATATATTTTTCTCTTATTGAATATACTTTAACTAAGAATTTCTCAAATTTTCAAGTCAATTGTAGGAAAATTTAACGCTGGAGAATTTTTAAAGCTGTTGGAATAAGTGGTCGTTGAACAATTGTTATCACCATTATTGGATAATTTCAATAGCACATTGTAAAAATTAGGGACCATGCATAAATGACGTAGCATTTTAGGGGGGGGGGGGTATCCGCAATTTGTGACAACTTGTGACAAGGGGGGGGGGGAGTTTGCTAACTGTTGGACATAGCATATTTTGTACGACAAATGGAACATAAGCGTACATGATTAATTTCTTAATAAATGAATTTAAAAGTTAATTTTCATCTCTGGAAAAACTTTAAATTACTTTTATTGAATTTTAAAAACACATTTATAATTCTCCACAAACATGTAAACAGCAGCCAAAAGCCCTTCGGCAAATTAAAACACATATTGACTCAATTATTTCACATCAAGATTCACACATACACGGAGAACCAAAACTACCCAACGGTTGAGTTCTTTAAACTTACTTTTGAGTTGATGCCACTCACTTGCTCTCTTGTTGTTGTCAAAAAAATTACAAAAATTGAGTTCTATTCACCCAACTCGACAGTTCCGTGCGCCAAGTTAAAATTGAGTTAGTTGTCTAAAACTCAATTTTGAGTAGAAGCTGGACATCGACCAACTTTCCGGTCGTTCATTTCACAGTTCAATTTTGAGTAGTTTGAACTTGACGTTGAGTGAAAAAAACTTAAAAGTAAGTAGTCCTGTTAACATGCGAGCTAATGACAACAACTCAAAATTAAGTAGGCGCTAGAACTCTAAATTGAGTTGGCGCACGGAACTGCCAACCTGGATGAAAAGAACTCAAAATTAGGTATTTTTTTCTTTCTGTGTAGCTTGATATATTCTGACAGTTCTTTTGTTATGACGACGAGGCAAGTGAGTTGAATTCAACTCACCCCTGATCTGATTGAAGACGTCGAAGTGACTAGAAAGCGAACACAAGAAGCTGGACATCGACCAACTTTCCGGTCGTTCATTTCACAGTTCAATTGAGTAGAACGCAGTCTTGAATCGTCTAAACCGGGCTTTACTAGCAGAACCGGGCTTTACTAGCAGAAATAGTGAAAAACACTTTTTCGTTAGCAAAGGCTAGTAAGTGTATTAGATTATTTGTTTGCGCATTGATAAATCTAATCGATGTTTTTTTTAAACAGAGTCATGGATCGGACGGAGCTATACAAGCAACTTTTTGCAGTGCATCTGAAAGCTAACCCTTCAAAGCAGAAGGTATTAATTCAAGGCGAAGTAAATGGCATATGGAATTCAGCCAAGAAACAAGCGGATTCTTTTGAATCGACTATCAATGAAGCTATCGAAGCTGATAAGCAAAAAGCAATGAAGCAGAAAGCTACTTTAATGAAGTTTTGGGTCAATGCCTCGACTAACACATCACAAAAAAAGGACAGTTCAGCTGCAGGAACGAGTTCATCGAAGCCCGAAGAAACCTCAAACAAGCATCTCTCGTTGACTACCGAAAAATCCTCCACTGACTCTCCAGGTATCTATAATCTAATCTATTTAATAATATACATATATGTATATAACATTTAATTATAAATCAATGGTCCAGCGCCGTCACCATCAACAACGGCTTCAAAGCGGCCAGCTCCAGCTCAAGAAAAAATTCGCACCATGTTTGCTAACGTCAACGAGGAGCTGTTGATGCTTGTGGCTAGAAGAGCTCGTGACCTCATGACAGATGACGACCAAAACCGGATGAGGAAGTTGAAAGCCGAAAAGAAAAATTTGGAATTCGAGCTGAAAAAGAAAGTTGGTGATCAGGAACGTTCGAAAAAGCACCGTGATGAAATTAAATACTCCCTGAACGAGCTGAAAGAAAAGGTACCGGAAGCAAATGCAATTTTGAACATTCGACCAGCAGCGGGAAGGCCTCGTATTGAAGATACGCAGCCAGAGCTTCTGAAGGCAATAATCGATATTGCAATTCACGGATCAGCGGCTCAAGATCGAAGACGTGATGAAAGCTTTCGTAGTGTCAAAACTCTTGACGAACTCGTGGAAGCGGTTAAACGTAAAGGATTCCAAATCAGCAGATCTGCAACATATCTGCGACTGCTTCCACGACGGGCAAACTCTGAAGAAGGTCTGCGGCACGTTAAGACGGTACCTGTCAAGCTGGCCAAGCCCGAAAATGACAGACATTCGCAGCATATGGATGGCCACTTTTGTACAGCTACAATATCGGAATTGGAACAATTGGCATCGTTACTTGGACCACGAGAGGTTTTTTTCCTTAGCCAAGACGACAAAGCACGGGTTGCCATTGGATTGACTGCAGCAAACAAACAGGCTCATATGATTATGCACCTTGAATACATATAGAGTATCTTTGCCTGATCATGATTTTGCTATTGCAAAAGGTCACAAATTAATACCTTCTGTGTATGCAGGTATTTCCATAAAGCCAGATAGCTTGGGTGTAAAGGATGCAGTTGGATATACGGATCCGACGTATATTTCCATTCGTTCGGCGAAGCATAGCTCATCGACAGCATATTCTCATGGTCTCGACTATGCAAGATTACTCCATCTTCCGGAATTCGAAGAGCAAACAAAATCTGATGGGATCATCAAACCAGTGCAAATTGTAGTTTCTGATGGGGGACCAGATGAAAACCCACGCTACCAGAAGGTTATCAGAGTAGCAGTGCATAACTTCATTACGTATGGTTTGGATGCGCTTTTTGTAGTCACGAATGCCCCTGGAAGAAGTGCGTACAACCGGGTAGAACGCAGGATGGCACCACTTAGCCGAGAATTGGCTGGACTGATTCTTGAACACGACCACTATGGATCCCACCTCGACAGTCAACTCCGTACAACCGATGACCAACTTGAAGCACAAAATTTTGCTTACGCGGGAAACACACTAGCTTCCGTATGGAACAGCATTTGTTTTGATGGATACCCGGTATACTCTGAGTACATAGAACCACAAGCGTCGGAGCTGGAAGAACAAGAGATTGTTGAAAAAGATTCGGAATGGTTTTTCAAGCATGTCCGCAGCAGCCAATATTGTCTCCAGGTTGTGAAATGTTCTAACCGAAACTGTTGCGCCAAACCTCGTAGTAGTATTTTTTCTGTGTTGCACCAACAATTTCTTCCTCCTCCTGTTCCGATTATTCAAACCGAATTTGGATTGAAAGCTCCTAGTCCGGCCAATGCTGCTGGTAAACCTTTTGCTCCATTATACGTGATTAATTCATTAAGAATGACAGATCTCGTACCAAACTCAATCTCGTGGAATGAGCAAATGCCTTTTGATACTTATTGTCCCTCGGTTCAGAAGAACATTAAGGATCGAACTTGTAAAGTATGCAAACTCTACTTTGCATCAACTGTCATACTAAAACAACACAGTAAAATCCATAAGACTGCTGCGATTGAGAAAAAGGTTCGCGCAAAGAGAGTTGTTGCCAAAGAGGAAGAGAATTGTTGGTAGTAACTGAAGAGGAGACTATGTGGATGGATGAAGATGTAGTTGAGGATGCTTCAGATCAACAGGAAATCGCTTCCAACGAGGAAGAATGCTTTCAAGTCGTTTCAACACCATTTGGAAAGATGAGTATAATTAATGTAATGAAGAAGTAAGGTACAAGTGAATGGATATAAAATTCAATTCTTGTTTTTTTTATTATACCAATCTATATTTTTAAATTCTTTTCATGATATTTGAAGATGCGGGGGGGGGGGGGGGGGTTGTACCGAATTGCTACGTTTTTATCAGGGGGGTTTGAAGCTTTGTGACCTAATGCTACGAGGGGGGAGGGGGGTGCTGAAAACGTGAAAAAAATGCTACGTCATTTAAGTATGGCCCCAATGCAGTAGAAACTTTATAAAGCTTTTGACTATTGTTGGGTCCTAATACCCTCTATATTGTAAGATTGCCGACAGAATTTAACCTCATATTTGATAGGTTTTAAGCTAAGTGATGCGGAATCGATCACTTTCAATTTTCAAGTAATTTCGCTTGAAATTATAAATTTTCTTGCTGTTGTTTACATCCTCTCGACACCACTCGCAAATTGGCGCCTTTTTTCCAGAGCAAGAATGAGAACTCGTTCGTGAGTTTCTCAATATTTGTGTACAATTCGTAATAAGCTTTAAAATACTGATCCAGTAAAAAACTGATCAATATCAACTCAAACGTTCAGCGGCGCCGGTGGTGTAGTGGTAAGCGTGACTGCCTCTCACTCCAAAGGGCCTGGGTGGAATCCCAGCCGGCGCCGTCGGGATTTTTCGAGTCAAAAACTACTAGGGACAGCCATCTGGGGTTGTACGCAATGGTGACGTCGGACTACGTGGTCTTACATAATCAATGGTATTTGTTAACTGCAGCAGGACTTGTGTTTTGTGTATGAATAGGAATTTGAGCGGGGTTCTCTCTGTTTATACTCTTTAGTATGACTATGATTGCCCTGAAAAGATTGCTTTTGATATGAATTTTAGTTGGGACATGTTCAGAAATATAACTCTCTTGGAAAATCTTGGTGGCCCGGAAAGGGATCGATGCTAGTACAGGCATGCATACCATGATACTGTTGCACCTGTAGTTTTTGGCATACTTTCACTGATTGCTTCCCGGGAATCCTTGTTTAGCCATAGCAAGATGTGCGCGTGAGGACTTCCACGGAGCTGAAATTCAATCGTGTCAACCATCTTGTTGAAGTACATACAGCACGTGACTGGATCATCGTTGACAGAGTTGCTCTTTGTAGTGCAGTCAATTCCTGGATAGGATCTGTTAAGTCATTGCCATTGTGTCCTTCTGACAATCGATGTAGGAGATTCAACAAATGGGGCCACATCATCTCATTTGCACTGAGTGTGAGGAACATCGTAGGCTTTCCCAATTGTCATATCATGGTGAACAAATTTTTCTTCCTGTACTGTACTGAATTCCTGTATTGATTTGAGGAAGGATAGATTTCGCTCAATGCACTGCTCCATGAATAAGGCAGTCCTTAAGGTTGACACGTGTAATGTTTGCGGTCCCGTGCACTTAAAAGTGCATTGCAAGCCTTCGGAAAGGCAAAGAACTTTCATTGTCATATACAACAAATGTTGTGGTTTGGCCACACGCCTGTCTTGACGACGAGTTTCACTGGATGCCACCATGAAATATGTCATATATATGACCCCTGGCTTGAATTTCCGTAGATGACCGAAACATATGGCAGGAAAAGCTATCTCTTAGCCGTTTTGCGAGGAGTGAGGAGCCTTGTTTTGCGCGGGAGTTTCTCCAGGCATTTTTCCGAATTCCAAAGGAGCGTTTCCTGTTGCCCAAGCAGCAATTCTGTCTCATTATTCATGGCAATGGTTCACAGCTCAATTTGAGGATCCACTGCTGGGGTTTCAAGACCATCTATGGTGATCTGATCAATTGTGATCCCGTAGCGGCAGTACAGTGGTGTCGTAATCTAATAAGAAAGCCACGCTTTAACCGTAGTTTCCTTTATAAAGCCGGACAAGTACGACGACATATGGATTATGTGCTTTTTGATGAACACGTTGAAGGCCTGATCATCATCGAGCTGACCGGGAAGAGAGCGTCGTCTCCCTTACACAACGCAAACGGTAGAACAACATTCTTAGCTTAGCTTAGCTTAGCTTAGTCTGACTGCACGTATCGATAGTTGCACTCCGTGATTGATCTGAACCAGTGAAATTGTACAAAGAATCAACTGAATGGGGCTTGGGAGTAACCTGCCATTCTCAGTGTACATGTTCCAGTGACTCCTACCTTTAAAGATCAATAACGTCACCGGCCACGTCCTTGCAATCAGGTGGGAGAGGGAAGGAATGTTAGTGTGTGTGTGACTTTTGTTGTTTTGGGACCGTGTTTACCTCTGCATCCCACAAAAGTCACAGGAAGGAGGTTTTGTTAGTGGGTTAGGTTCGTTGGATCAGGATTCACCTTGATAAGTGATGCGATCTTTTGTTTTGTGTAGTTATTTATAAGTGTTTTCGATTTATGCTCTAAACAGCCGGCTGTCTAGAGATGTAGATCATTATTAGATGTGTGTATACCGATTTAAACCAACAATAAGGATACTGTTGGGGCCCCTCACAAAGTGTGATGATGGTTTATTTTATTTTATCAATGACCAAAATAATTAATTATAAGCGGTTTGAACCGATTTAAACCAACAGCAAGGATGCTGTTGGGGCCACTCACAAAGTGTGATGGTGGTTTACTTGATTGAATATAAAATAATTATTAGAACCGATTTGACCCGATTTAGACCAACGGCAAGGATACTGTTGGGGCCACTCACAAAGTGTGATGGTGGTTTATTTAGTTCGGAAGAAAATGAATATGTATACTTCTTTTTTTTTTATATAATAGAACGAATTTGTACTGATTCAAACCAAAAGCAAGGGTTCTATTGGGGCAACTCACGAAGTGCGATGGTGGTTTATACTATAAGGGCATAAAACATTTCGGTTTCCATAGCTTCCTAGACACTCGGCCGCAAAATAATCTTATCCGACGGAAACGTCTCGATCATCGCGCGATTTACCGTATTGATTCAAATTCCGAACAGTGCGTTAAAATCATCCTTTGAAAAACACCTTTTTTACCTAAAATATTGCTGATCCGCTCAGAATGTATTTAAACTCACGACTTATCGTAATATGGACATCCTAAAAGAAAATTTTTCAAAATCCGTCCCATACAAAAACACAAGTGCTCAGAATTTGAGCGTGTTCGTAATATGAATCAGAACGGTACAAACTGTAAAAATACCATTATACAATACATACTGGTATCACGTATGCCCCATTCACATTCACTCATGCATTTTGGGTTCATTCACACTCTTAGTCATAGAATAAAATTCACGTAAAGTTTCGAAGTGGTTCCGAGAATAAAGATGTCACAGCTCTTCACTTTAACCCGTAACGGTTCTCCCTTGAGGGGAAAAGCATTCCTACACTGTGCGCCGGCTGGCACTCACGCAGGTATGAAAGAAGCAACTAGAGCAAGTTTACTCTCTCACACCATCGCAAAACACGCCCGACCAGGACAGCGCACAGTGCAGTTAGATGAGCTCTTCTACCACTACCACGAAACACAATTTCGGCGCTCACACTTTCCCACTCCAGCAAAGATCGACCGTTTCTAATAAGAATTTCCAGTTGGGAGAAAGGACAGTAAAAATCAAGCACACCAACAAAACAAAACATCACACACTCATAACGAATTTTGTATCTGCCTAATTCACAATATCACAGTATTAGCTACTCGAGAATTTTTGACAATATTTTAGTTTGAAACATGATACTTAGCTGATTCCTTTGCGATTATGTATTTAGTCCAAATACTCCGGGCAGACAACATTCCTCACAGCCAGAGCATAAGCTTCGTCTCACGGTAGAAGTGGCATCAGGAGATATTTTGCTGTCAATACACACACTCACACCCGTTATTATACTGCGATCCACGTATCCGAAGTATAGACAAAAAAAAATATGGCTGACTCAAACTTTCCCTTTCCAGAGCAACATAAATTAGGACTCCTGTCCATATTTAGACACCGTTTTCACTAAAACTCGTTGACCTGTACTGTATTTCACTTAATGCTAACACTTCCATCAAATTAAAATATTTAACACCGGCTTAAACTCACGAAATAGTTTCTTAATATCAGTCCTACAAAAAACAACGACCGAACGCAGGGCCAGTGAGGCCAGATCTTCTCTCTCTTGACTGTACACTCCAAACGGTAGAACAACATTCGAGCAAAAAGAAAATTATTAAACAACTATCATATGACATATGTGATTTCGTTCTAATTCCTCAATTTGGTGTAAATTAAACCATTTCTGATCAGAAATGTTATTACTAGGACATCGTTGCTTGCTATTTTCAGAATTCAGACAAGCACATCATCAGCAGCTCTTATTATGAGAAAAACTAAAATACATACATTCGTGACGGCCTTCGGCGACAGTGTCGTATGACAGAGCCTGTCGTATGACAATTTAGTTTGGTACTGTAATTTGAAAGCTTGTTTTGCAAGTGTCGGAAGCAAAGGCAGTCGATTATCACAGAAAATGTGTCGACTACGGTGACCGCTTACAAGACTGGTCTCGACACGACTTTTATTCGCCTTCACATGGCACCTTCGAAAATTTTTCTCTTCAAGCAAAGATTGACAGTATATTGGAAACTTTCGGCGGAGTAAAAAGATAGTACGAAGGCCGCCATGTTTCACGCATAGTCTGACGTTTGCTTACGGGAGATTTCATAGGAGGTTGACAAGTTGTAGGGTTGTATTTTACTGTATGCTTCTTTCCCCTTAGAATCAGATTATACTCTAGATAGTAAAATTCAATTCTGAAGGTAGACGTATACTGAAGAAAAATCCGTAGAAACTGTACCGAATTCCGTAGATTTTACCTACGGATCTGTATTTCCGCAAAAAAATTTTAAACCCGTAGATCTACGGAGATTTCCGTAGATCTGATCCTCCCTATTCGCACGCGCCCGAGGATCGGAGGTGGATAGCCACTTCGACTTGTTTCGTCTACTTACTATTCTCTGACGACTGTGCAGTAGGGTGCTTCATTCTGAAAAAAGTGATGAATTTCTGATGGGCCACCCTCCAGTTCGATTCATAGCCCCAAAATATGAACCTGTGCAAAAATTGGTAAAGATTGATGAAGGTTTAGAGGTCGCGCCAATGATTTGAAATTTGTATGGGAATTACTATGGAAGAATTTAAAAAATCGCTTATATCGCTATAACTTTGCTTCTACTTGTCCAAATGTCGAAAAAATTTAGTATGTTATTGCTATGGCAATAAACAAAAAGCCTACAGTTGCTACGCTCAGTTTTGCAGCGTATCAAGAATTATAAAAATGTGAAAAAATGGCAAAATAGGGTAAATTGACAGATGAATATGTACAAGGCAACAACGCCAATTTCATCGCAACAACAACAGGCTTGTTGATCATTGTCATGACAACCACATATTTTTTTTTTCAACGTTTGGACAACTACAACCAAAGTTAGAGCAATGTAAACGAAAATCAATAATTTCCCATACTAATTCACCAAAATCTCCATACAAAATCCAAATCATTGGCGCGACCTCTAAACCTTCATCAATCTTTACCTTTTTTTGCACAGGTTCATATTTTGGGGCTATGAATCGAACTGGAGGGTGGCCTATCAAAAATTCATCACTTTTTTCAAAATGAAACACCCTACTGTGCAGCATATGCATGTAGGTAATTGGTAGATTTGTTAGTTCATTCGACGCTTTTAGACAATGCTGGTCATTTACCAGTTTTTCAATAGTTTCTTGTTGAAAATCAACATTCGAAAGCATTGTTATCGATGCGTAGCCATATTTTTGATGAATTGGTGATACAATTATTGAAATTGGACCAGGGGCAGCAGAGTTATTAACGTTCAAAATCTTTCTTAATTTGTTACACGTGTACCCCCATATAGAAATCAAAGACGTAGTCCTACGTCAAAAACCTCTGATCAGCAAAGTCAAAAAAATAAGGCTTAAGTAAAGCCATAGGTCCCGGCCCACGAGTTGATAGGTAGGGTACAGGTGTGGGAGCTGCCTCCCTGGCAAATAATAAAAAAAAAGTCAAACGATCGAATATGCTTTTGCTACTTTCGTTTATAGTGATGTTTAAGTTTTATTTTTTGAGGATGTCTAAAATCATTAGTGATTAATTCAATGAATTAATCGTTGGTATTAATAAATTTGGTCAGCCTTTAACTTTTATTACTTTACAATTACAGTAAAATATACCATGATTTCAGCTTGACGTGAATAGCTTGCTTACGAAGATTGTTTCTAATTTCCTATGTCATTTCATCAAGCCAGAACAGGATTGAACCCGTTTTGGACTCACGTGATTTCGGGCAAGTATGGGAACACGATTCAATCATTCCCGGCCGATAGTAAAAATACTCTTTCCTGAACGTAAACAACAGCTAAACCCCCCGCGCTCGTTCATCAACCAAGCTCAAATTTGAGGCGCACGCGGTGTGTGGCTGCCTATCTGTCTTTCCGTACAGCTCATAATGTGTATGAATGGACCTCGTGTAGTCCGGTTTTAGAGGCTCGTTTGCGTTCTTCCCTTAGTTTAGCTACCATACAACAGGGACACACCACAACCTTTGCATCGCGAAACGAATTCGCCGAAAGCCGGCGCCAGTGCAATGCGTTCGAATTTTTTCGTCAGCTTTGGGACCTTTGGTACGGAAAAAAAAAAGAGAAGGTGATCGGCACTTCTGATGATGCTGCGAGATTGATTGATTGCATCATGTTTTCTCAAAGAGAGGTTCATGTTTGGGTGCGCGCCTTTTGCTCGTCTTGTCCAAGAGAGAGAGAGGAAAAAAGTCGACGATGCGCGGTGAGTTAAATCGAAGACCTTATATGAAGAAGACTGGCAACTTTACCAGAATCCAAGATTTTTTGTGTCGTTGTACCAGACCTACGGTTCCAAGCTAATGGAAGCGTCGCTTGAAAAGCCATGAACCAAAACTAAAATTCGTTTATAGAAGCTCGAAGGTCCATGTTTTGACCTTCTTCATAATAAGCCATTCAGCGTTTTGTTTCATGAAAAAGGACAGGTTTCGGTGACATTATTTTCTCCCATTTTCGGTAGATTTTTGCGGCAAATCTTATGGTCTCTTTTTGTGTGTGCCTGATTTGTTTGTCATTTTCCTCAAATGAACCACGTTTCTCAATTTGCTTTATGACATATTCATACAGATGATACCTTTGTTCCTCTCTGCTGCAACCCACTTTTTCCCGAATGACTTCAAAGAGTTGACGTCTGCACACTACAAAATGGTTCATGATGCACTGTCAATATTGAATTATGATGAATTATGAATGCTTAGTTTAATTAATTTAATTTATTTTTAGACTTACGTTGCGTATCTCGGAAACGAAACGGATCCTTTAATGGACAGAAGAAGACAAACACGTGTTCGGTTCACCAGTGTAAACAAAGCGATCACAAGATACGCCTTCTTTGATGTGCATGCTTGACAAGTTATGTGCTTATGCAATATTGTTGGATGCGGTGAATAACATTCATGACTTCAAATGCACCGGATCAGATTATTAGCAAGTATTAGCAACTAGAACCTTCACAGATCGTTTTTATATATGTTTACGAATATTTTGGTATGAAGCTCTTCGCAGACCAAGGCGCGCATTGATTGTACAGTTATTTTAATCAAAATATCTATATATTTTCATTCACTCATCTTCGAATGCACGTTTTCACTACAAATCGACCCAGCAAAAATATTGTGATCAATTGAAAATCTAAATGTACATATTTTAAAAGAATAGTTTGATATTTCGATTATTATCGTTATCGTACAGTGTTTTAAACCCATATAATCTATGAACTAGGTCTTTTAAAAATCCGCATCAACTCATATTTTCAACAGGTTTACTAAGTACAATTGGGTGTTAAACATTAAATAAAACATTAAATCCGATCAATCTGATGCTAAAGAAACATGTTTTGCAGATTATGCGATGACCTGAAGTTTTTTTTTTTAAATTGAGTTTCCGTCAGCTTTTGTTAAAATATTGACCACTGTGAGGCCCAAGCGCAATGACAGCGGAATCGATGGAACCTAGTTCTAGATATAGTTGGAATTAGGGCGTAACAGCTGTAGTAAACAATGACAAGGCAAGCCTACACATACCAACATATCCATCGGGTAGGGGAAGTCTTCCCCTATTCGATGGTAATGTTGATGTGCCAGGGAGAGTCATTCCTTTCGAGAAATCATCGAGAGAAGCCATTGTTTACAAAAGCTGTTACGCCCTAATTCCAGCTCTATCTAGAGTTGAGCTTTCAAATTAAAGCAGGTAATTATAAGTCAAATCGTATACTCGCCGGGCCTGGTGTGAGAGTTAAGAACTGCAAGCCATTAGTATCAAAGGGCACTAGTGGTAAGTGACATTTTCGAGTCAAATACGATAGATCTTGTCATTCAGAACTGAAGACAGCAAACTTCTATCTAGTCGTACTGTCAAGTTAAAGCAAGCAATAAGATGTTAAATTTCACACTAGCGTCACATGGTGCGTGAATTCTGAACTGAGCTGTCCATCAGCGAATAGGTCTTATTCTTCAGAACAACTTTGTCCAAGACCACTACCTTCTATTTAGTCGAAATCGCAAGTTAAAGTACACCATCCAATAAGTCTCTTTCACTTGAAAAACTTTTCCAAAGACAGGAACCTACTGTCCATTCAAGATGTCAAGTTAAGCAAATAATTGATTAGAGCCACCTGGAAGACGAATTCTGAACTCAACTGTTCACTTTCCAATAGGCCTTATGCATCTGAACAGCTTTGATGAAGACCCCAGTGATGTCATGGTAAATTTGGATCTGGTTACTCATTTTGAATTACCTTTTGCGCCGCCCTTGTAGGAAACAAAATAAATGTAGACCTGGAGGGTCACCAGTTCTAACCACCAGGACACCAGTGAACATTAGAGTGGGTCATTGTTATTTGGAAAAAAGCAAACTTAACCATAGAGACTAAGACTAAGACTAGTAGGTCCCGAAGAATTTTGCTCAACTTTTTGGCTCAGCTCTGGTACTATCTTCGGTCCCAAGCTAATTGATTCACCCCTCGAAACATATGAAAATCCAATAACCCCTCATGTTATCTGTCAAACTTTCATAGCGAATCAAAACAAACATTGTGCAGTACTAGAATTTTGACTAGAATGGGGTACGTTATTCGATTTGCTTGGAACCAATAGGCTAGTCAAGTAGTCAGCCAATTTAAAATCGTTTGTTTCGTATTAATTGTTGGCATAACCCTGTGACCTTAGTTTAGCGTGTTACTCCATCACTATTGAGAAATGATGAAGTATTCGGTTTTGAGAAATGATGATATGGTTTTGATACAGTCCTCATTCTTGTCTTCATCGCAAGGAACCGATTCTATTTGTAAACTTCCACTATGTATAATCTTCGAAGGATGAGAGTAGAGAGGGCCTAGTGTAAGAGAGAAGCGGATTCTAAACAAACTGCCTTGGCAACCTATGCCTAGGTCATTTCTAGCAACACTGCCAATGTAATCAAGATAGGCGCTGTTCGATTGGCTCTGGCTTTGACAGTTCGTTTGGCTCAAAACCAGCCAGTCCGCTCCTCTCTTATACTAGAACTCTCTAGGTGAGAGCACCCTCCAAACCCAGGTAACAATTTTGGTTTTATGAGGGTTCTGTAGACCATGATTTAGACTTGTAGAATGCTATAAAACCTCTATAAAGCTTGCAATGTTACTTCAATTGTTACTTGTAAATCAAAATCTAAAGCTTCAAACTAGAGAACAACGAGTTGAAGATTACGAATCACAGGCATGCTTGGCATGCACAGTTGTACCAACAATCAATACGAAACTAACGATTTTAAATTGGCTCACCACTTTAGTAGCCTATTGGTCCCAAGCAAACGATTAACGTACCCTATTCTAGTTGAAATTCTATTACTACACTATGTTTGTTTTGATTCGCTACACGGTAAGAAAAAGTACTCAAAATTAAGTTAAAAAAAACTCAACGTTGGGTTCTATCATTTGAGGTCCACCGTTGAGTGAATCAGAAAAGCGGCTTAAAATTTACTCAACTATTGAGTAATAATAAATTAACTCAAATATAAGTTTATTTTCATTGAGGATGCTTTTATGCGCCTTTAACCATTTCATTTTCACAAGCGTTGATAGACGAGTGGTCAACACACGGGCCCCGTAATCTCAACGTCCATGGTTCGTTTCCAGTCTGCTCCGTTTTATTATTTTTTTGTCAACTTGGTCAACGCCAGGATTACTCAAAATTGAGTTTTCTTCTTTAACTTAATTTTACCTAGCCCCACGGAAGCCACGTGATGAGTGAAAGGAACTCAATTTTGGGTACTTTTTTCTTAGCGTGTATGAAAGTTTGACAGATAACATCAGGGGTGTGTGGATTCATGCAGAACATGCAGGGGTGAGTGAAATAGCTTGGAACTGCTTGGTACTGGTACTGAGTGAGCCAAAAATAATAATGATTTTCTTCGGGACCCAGTGGTCTTAGAGTTACCTCTATGGTTGTACCAACAATCAATACGAAACTAACGATTTTAAATTGGTTCACTACTTGACTAGCCTATTGGTCCCAAGCAAATCGATTAACGCACCCAATTCTAGTCGAAATTCCAGTACTACACTATGTTTGTTTTGATTTGCTATGAAAGTTTGACAGATAAAATGAGGGGTTCGTGGATTTTCCTATGTTTCGAGGAAATCGATTAGCTTGGGACCGAAGGTAGTACCAGAGCTGAGCCAAAAAGTTGAGCTCCTTTTTTCGGGACCTTCTGGTCTTAGAGTTACCTCTATGGTTGTACACACCAACTGCTCAATTGGTAATAACTTTTCACTCAGATGTTGAAACTTATTTTTCTTTAAAGTAATTGATAGATTAGACTCATAGTTTGCTATAGATATGCGAAGATTAGGTAAAGCTTAACATTTGAATCAACACTACTCAATTTGACACTTAAATTCCGAGATGTGTAGTGAGCATTTCTCACCTCATTTTTACAACGCAAAAACAAATACAGTTTACTACTAGCATTAAAATATATTTTTTTTTACATATCTATAACAAGCTTCCACTCTATTCTATCTACTGCTTCAAAAAGAACTATGTTCCGTCAACTGTGTGCAAAGTTATTAGCAAATGAGCAGTTCGTGACCAAAACTGTGTATGCCAAGTATGATCAGTGATCACAGGGAATAACATAGTAGACTAACCCATTTGGACATAGGACTACATCTTTGTGGACTATATTAGGTAGCAAATTAAAAAAACAAAAAGTGTAACATGGTCATAAAGATAAAAGTTGATTTTCAATGGTTAACTATTGAAAATTGATCAAAGTTTTTAGCCGTAATCAACCAATCACGTGCTCGCTCGCTATAACTATCGAGAGAACACAGAAACGAGGCGGTAAAACACGGTTCCCCTAAAGAAGCCAGGACTGGGGTTCGGTGGTAGATTTTATACCATAACGTACCACGAAGAGGTGATCTAGCCGCGTTCCGAGATGGATTTGTAGAGGAACACAATGAAGAAGCGTTAGTTTGTTGATGAAAATGAACTATGAACATTGACCATTTATGGGGTGTTTTGCCTTACGAAATGCTCCTCGTGAAATTTACTTTATATATTGATCACTTGCCTAGGAAATCAATTTGGTAATGCATTGTGACCAGCCTACATCTTTCGGTCGTATGAAACAGGTCCAAACCAGTCCGTATCCACCGTATTTTTTTTGCATTTCCTATGGCAAAATAGTAAAATTTGCATGAGTATTAACGGCAAATAAACGGTCCAACACTACCCTAATAAAAATGTTGTGGTTAATTTGCTTAACAACGTGTTCAAAGTGTCATCGAAACCATTTGTGGAATAGTTCAATCATTTGGGTTATCATTCGTTTATGGTAATTTTATATTAGGGTAGCGAACCGTGAGTACTGTTCCATCTTTATTAATTCATCTAGACCGTGTTGCATGGAATCACAGAACAGAAGGGGAAGTGCAAACAAATCGGTGAATCAAAAAGTACTACGTTTTGCTTGCCAACAAGCGATGCGTTGTGGTAGCGTTCCACACGGGCTTTCTATGCTACCGCTAGGTGCGCTAGTGTTCGCCAATGAAAAGTGAAACCACTTTCTGATCCGAAGTTCCACTTCTGTTCTGTGATGGAATCCAAGATACAATAGCGGTGTCCATTTACATTTGAGCGGTAGATGACGTGATTGTGCCTGTACAATAGTGGTAAAAGAGTCGTCAGTCTGCTTGCTATGTTGTCTTCGGTGAAATGCTCAATGGAGCGAAAAATAAAGCGTCGCGTTCGAAAAGAGGCGGTCCAATGTTGATTGCATTGATCTACCGAGGATCAAATGAAATATAGAATTCAAAGTATGTTGCGGCCTGTCAGCTATCACAGTTTCCGTCCGGAATATGAATGACCGTCGCGGAATGTGTTTAGTCTGAATTCCGCACCGTCTGGTTGATAAATTCAAGGAAATTGGTGTTCTAACATATGCCAGTTTCGTGATGAAAGGTTAATAAGGATAATCCTATATTGCGAAATTATTAAGCTAGACGAACCGTTATCACCACCATGTAATTCATGCGTGATTAAAAACGAAAAAAAGAACCATAAAAATCGCAATGATGTTTATTGCGAAACCAAGTAAGGAGAGCAGGCGGAGCGTAAAGTTAATTCCATCATCATTAGATTGGCGTTTTATTCCTCAAGTTTGGCATTCACGTGCTCGGACAGTGACTGCTTCTGCATCGTATTTTACAACCGTTCAGAAGGAAGCAATGACGTCATCGGTGGTTGATTGTTTTGTCTACATTTAGAAAAAAACCGGTCGTCCCATCCATCTTTAAATGTCGCATCCAGCCGAGAAGAAAATGCTACGAAAATATGAACTGCGTAATCCTGATACTTTTTATTTCAAACACCCACAAGAGTTACCTCTGGTAAAGTATTTACTTTATTTCACCGTCGGTTACTATGTCGGTGTTATCGTAATCACAGCCTGCTGTGTGACCCAGCAAACTTCTGAAACGCCATGCGACGTACTAGATTCAGTGAATCTATCAGAAAAACTCGCACGCGAAAATTGATACCAGCGAAAACATACTAAGCAGTCTCATGTTTACCAAACATAATCATCACTCGCAGTGCTACAAGTTCATCGAACCAAGAATCGTCAAGAATAGATCTTTCTATCGCATACTTATTTAAAAACAATGTGATTCACCCTAGTAAACATTGTCTAATATAGCAACGAAAGACACATATCACGGGTCAAACGGTGCTATCCGTTTTTTATACTCTCATTATAGATTATGATTTTATACAACGGTGACGACCACGCGCCACAGAAGCCATCCTCACCTTTCGACGACAACGACCATCATCTGGCTGCTAAGCTTTTGCCGAAGCGCGGAGCTTTTATTCATTCGGTAGTTCTCTCGTTCGGGTGGTGATCCGATTCGACCCACCAAACATGGGAGGCAAAGCTTCGTGTGGTGCTGCGCTGCTCAACATGGATGGGATTTTGGTGGTGGCATAATAATTATGATGTTCTTTTAGCTTTGTCTTTGGCTGATGAAATAAAGTACTCACATTGCGGTATGAACGTGCACATGAGCGAACACATACAGTTGGATTCATGGACACAGCGCGAGCGATGCTGATTGTGGGTCAAAGAAATCACGCATCAGGTTGATGAGCACAATCTCATTCACATCCGCGTCTTACAACTACCTATTCGACTACAACGGAGGGCTGATCAAACCCTCGATTATCCTGATCTCGTTAGCCTAAAAAATGGCAGATTAAATCTTTGAGTAATAAACTAAAATCACATTTTTCACTATTTTTGTAATGTCTTCGGAAATTTTAAATGGATTTCTGATGTTTTCGACTTGTAGGATATTGATTTCCTTTTTTTGAAATTTACCAACCCTAAGCTACAATTAACTTTATCAAACATAGATAAAGAAAGATATAAGGATTAGTAATTTCCATTTAATTCCACTAAAGTACTGATCATTCTCTATTTCTTTATACAAGTGCAAAGGCCTCAAATTCCAACATCACTCTTCAGAAATTCGTATGAATTTTCGTTAAAATTTCCTTCGAATCTTATTCAGGGTTTACTTGACATTCTACTCAGAACTACCTTGGTATTCATAGAATCTGGAGTTCCTCAGGACTACCTTGAAAGCAAGGTTGCAAATACTCATTTCAGCTAAACAATGTTTTTTTTTATTATGAAATAATTAGATGCTATGATCATATTTTGAATAGGTAAGATACAAGAAGAGGTTGCAAAGAATGTGTTTTACATATTAAACCTGTTTATTTCACTTCATGAGAGTCACAATCAGCGATTTTTCACATACTCACTCAGCGATCAGCAAATCGCTGATTGTGACTCATAGAAAGCAAAATTTACAGGTTTTATGTTTCAAACGCATACTGTGTAACCTCATCTTGTAAGTTACAAGTAAAACATGTCATCATACCATCTTTTGGTTTTATTATTCTGGAAAACATTATTTTAGCTGAAATGAGTATTTGCAACCTTGCTTGAAAGCAGATGGCACTTGATGTTTGTCTCACAGTTCTTCCCAGAACTCCCTTGGAATGAATTCCTTAGAAATTATCGTCAAATTTCATGAGCCTTGAAAATTATGCAAGATCCTCAATCTAGATCATCCTACAACCAAATGAGTTAAGACTTTCAGAAAATAGGTTAAGATAGGTTAAGTGCGGGTTATGCTTAGTATAACCAACAATCAATACGAAACTAACGATTTTAAATTGGCTCACTACTTGACTAGCCTATTGGTCCCAAGCAAACGATTAACATACCCCCTTCTAGTCAAAATTCTAGTACTGCACTATGTTTGTTTTGATTCGCTATGGAAGTTTGACAGATAAAATGAGGGGTTAGTGGATTTTCCTATGTTTCGAGGGGTGAATCGATTAGCTTGGGACCGAAGATAGTACCAGAGCTGAGCCAAAAAGTTGAGCACGTTTCTTCGGGACCTACTAGTCTTAGAGTTACCTCTATGGTATAACGGAATTAAAATCCTATATAAAACAAATACTAATGTAAAAGTTTTAGAAATTCCAAATAAAAGAAAGAAGTTGCGCCTTGGACTTAGAAAAATAATCAAGATCCTAGACGCAGAATGTTTTTCAAGAATCTAACTTATCAAAAAATCCAATTTTAAGAGCAGGAACTCCGAAAATTTTACGAGATCTCAGACTTGGACAAATTCTAAAGATAAACCCGTCGTGTGACGTATCAAATTTCATGATTGTGTTGAACTTGTCTAGTAATGGCCTTATTGGCAGTACATGGTCTCACTAGCCCTCCCGGACATGTTCCGTTGCCCCAGAGGAAGTGGCCAATTTTCGACAAGGATCGAAACCCGTCGTGCGATACATTAAACCTCTTGATTTTAGAAAACAAAGCCGGTAATGGCCTTATCGACACTTCACGGTCACATTAGCCCTCCCGGGCATGTTCCGCTGCCCATTCTCGACAAGAACCATAACCCGAAATATTAAACTTTTTAGTTTTACAAAACTTGGCTGGTAATGGCCTTGTTGATAGTCCACGGTCACATTGGCCCTCCCGGATCTGTTCCGGTGCCCTCAAGGAAGTGGCCAATGCTCAACAAGAATTAAAATCCGTCGTGTAATAATCATCCTTCATGAATTTCAACAATGTTCCTAAGAGGTGAGGTGATTGAGAGGTGGAAGGAGTACTATGACGAACACCTCAACAGTGATGCAGCAGAAAACTAAGGTGGCACGGCAATAGACATTGAAGCACGCGCAGAAGACGACAGGCTACCGGCGTCTGATCTTCAAGAAGTTGAGGAGGAGATCGATCGGCTCAAGAACATCAAAGCAACCGGTGTAGATCAACTACCAAGTGAGCTATTAAAATACGGTGAAGCACTGGCTAGAGCGCTGCACTGGGTAATTGCCAAGATGTGAGAGGAGGAGATATTACCGCAGGAGTGGATGGAAGGTGTCGTATACCCAATCTACAAAAAGGGCGACAAATTGGATTGTTGCAACTAGCGCGCGATCACACTGCTGAGCGCCGCCTACAAGGTACTCTCGCAAATTATATGCCGCCGCTTGTCACCATTTGCAACAGAGTTCGTGGGGCAATACCAGGCGGGATTCATGGGTGCCCGCGCTACCACGGACCAAATTTTCGTGATTCGGCAGGTTCTGCACAAATGCCGCGAATACAACGTGCCCACACATCATTTGTTCATCGATTTCAAATCCGCATACGACACAATCGATCGAGATCAGCCATGGCAGATTATGCACGAGTAGGGATTTCCGTACAAACTGTTGCGACTGGTCAAGGCGACGATGGATCGAGTGATGTGCGTTGTTCGAGTATCGGAGACACTCTCGAGTCTCTTTGAACCTCGAAGGGGGTTACGGCAAGGTGATGGACTTTCGTGTCTGCTATTCAACATCGCGTTAGAAGGTGTGATCAGAAGAGCTGGGATAGACACGAGTGGCACGATCTTCAGGAAGTCCATCCAGCTTCTTGGCTTCACCGATGACATTGACATCATGGCACGGAACTTTGAGACGTTGGCGGAAACGTACATCAGACTGAAGGCTGAAGCTAGGCGGATTGGACTTGCCATCAACGCATCGAAGACAAAATATATGAAAGGAAGAGGTTCTAGGGAAGACAATGTTAGCCTCCTACCCCGAGTTCAGATTGACGAGTTCGTGTATTTGGGCTCACTGGTAACCGCCGAAAATGATACCAGCAGAGAAATTCAAAGACGCATTATGGCAGGGAATCGTGCCTACTTTGGACTCCGGAGGACGCTCCGGTCGAATAAAATTCGCCGCCGCACGAAGTTGACTGTCTACAAGACGCTGATTAGACCGGTGGTCCTTTACGGCCACGAGACCTGGACTATGCTCGTGGAGGACCAACGCGCCCTTGGTGTTTTCGAACGGAAGGTGTTGCGTACCATCTACGGTGGAGTGCAGATGGATGACGGAACGTGGAGGAGGCGAATGAACCACGAATTGCACCAGCTGCTGGGAGAACCATCCATCGTCCACATTGCAAAAATTGGGCGACTACGGTGGGCTGGGCACGTCGTAAGAATGTCGTACGACAACCCAGTGAAAATAGTTCTAGAAAGCGACCCAACAGGAACAAGAAGAAGAGGCGCGCAGCGGGTAAGGTGGATCGACCAAGTAGAAGGCAACCTGCGGACCCTTCGCAGACTACGAGGCTGGCGAAGTGTGGCCATGGCTCGAGTAGAGTGGAGACGACTTCTTTGGACAGCAGAGGACAACAAGGCCTTAGTCTGATTGGTAAGGTAAGTAAGGGATTCATAATAGAATTGCATATATATTCCTAGGTGAATCGTTGGAAAATTGTGAGAAGTCACTCAATGGAATTTTTAGAAGAAATTCAAATGAAAAAAATGAATGATGATTTAAAACGATTTTAAGATGGATGTTTTGGGAATTATAAGCTGAATTTCAAAGAAAGTGAATTACGAAGATAAACGCTTCTTCAAGAAGAGCTTCAAGCAGGAGAAAGGATTCTTGTGAGACAAGCTTAGCAGGACAGCTTTCCGGAGGAAGTGAAGATTCTGCAAATCAGCTGTGAACGCAACGCAAGTCAATCACCAGTACTCGTTGACAAGTCGAGCTGGCTCTACAAGCTGAGTTCGATCATGGATGCTGACGGAATCGTTCGAATGGGAGGAAGATTGGCGCTGTTGGAAGTAGTTCCTTTCGACAAGAAATTCCCTATAATCCTTCCCAAGCGACACCAGATCACAAGTATGATTATACAACACTTCCATGAAAAGTAAGGTCATGTCAACCGGGAAATCGTATTTAACGAGCTACGACAACGCTTCTATATCCCAAAGCTTCGATCAACTATATCAATAGCCTTGAAAGACTGCATGTGGTGTCGAGTCAACCGATGTCAGCCACAAGTTCCGGTGATGGCGCCGCTACCAGTTCAACGGGTCACGCCACAGTTACGCCTCTTCTGCTCGGTTGGAGTTGATTACCTGGGTCCTGTACCAGTGTTGGTCGGACGTCGAAGAGGTGATAGCTTGACTACGCAAGGTTGTCTGATGGCGACAAGGAAATTCATCTGCAAGCGAGGGTCACTGGACGAATTCTTTTCGGACAACGGAACCAATTTCAAGGGTGCAAGAAACGAGATGTCCAAAGCGAAGCAGAAGATCAGTGCGGCAATCAAGTGGCACTTTATCCCTCCCGGAACACCTCACATGGGCGGAAGCTGGGAAAGAATGGTGCGATCAGTGAAGGAGGCGATGAGGGCATTGGATGACGGCAGGAAGCTGACGGATGAAATACTCCTGACCACATTGTCCGAGGCGGAAGACATGGTAAATTCTCGTCCGTTGACTTATCTACCACAAGATTCAGAGGAGACTGAAGCTATTACAAAGAACAATTTCCTTGCGCGGGGCTACCAAGGATGCGGATCAGATGGTCGATGATGAAGTCGAGCTGGTAGAAGAACTGAGAGATGTCTATAAGTGGTCGCAGTACTTGGTCGATAAGATGTAAGGAATACCTGCCCAGGATCAATCGCAGAATGAAGTGGTTTGAAGAGCGAAGACCATTGCA
The DNA here is from genome assembly GCF_037179485.1 of Ochlerotatus camptorhynchus. NCBI lineage: Eukaryota > Metazoa > Arthropoda > Insecta > Diptera > Culicidae > Ochlerotatus > Ochlerotatus camptorhynchus. Next base: position 53,544 of record NW_027041406.1, read on the forward strand.
AGTACACCGTTCTAAAAATTCATGTAAATTTCTGCGAGATATAGCGCACATACAATTAACGCTAGATTTGGCATAAATTTACGCGTTATTTTGTGTAGATTTAGGCGTAATATCGTATAAATTAGCAATATTGTATGCAAGCTTTAAACGATTTCACTGTTTATGCCAAGTATAGCTCAAAATTAAACGAAGGGAGATTTTACGCATTAGTAAAAATTCAGAATTTTTTTCTGTGTAGGAGATTTGGTATTCCTGGTAGATGGTGCACAGCGGAAGAACTGGGTCCGCGGAATAGTAGGTCGTTGAGGCTGCAGATGGTAAGATCCGGCAAGCCAAGGTGAAGACGAACAGAGGCGTATTCAGGAGAGCATGAGCATGATTGACCGCCCACGGTTGCTACTCTGTTATTGCCAGACCAGCTGTAATTACACAGAGAACCAATAGACGATGCTTGGGACTAGCAATCATCCTCAATGTGTAAAAACTGGTGATCTCAAACTAGGCAGAACACAGATCAAGAAAGGAAGGGGTAGGAATGTGTTGACGTGACACTCGCTTTGATGGAAGCCGAGAACACCTCTGCACTTCCACGAGGAATCACTGGGATATTGGGTAATAGGGTTGGGTTTGCAGCAGGGTTCGTTTTGGTAAACGATAAGCTGGATTGATGTCCTAACAATCATATAACGCGTAGGAGCTTGGGATTGAACCCACGGTATTCTGCTCAGTAAGCAAAAACGTTTGCCACTAGGCAGACGAGCTCCTTTTTAATCATCGAGTTGCTGTTATTACCATGTAGTCATGTTAACAAATAAAACGATAGACGAATCTTGAATGTGGATGGGCTTGAGATTAGACTCATGATGTTCTGCTCAGTAAGCAAAACCGGTTGTTCTAAGGCCACCGAGTCCTTCATATCACATGATAGCGTTACTCAGTACGGCACCGACGACAACGAAAAGTTTTACAAAATACACGATAAACAAGCCATACCATACATTTTTAATATGAAATGACCTGGGACCGCGTTTTTCTGCTCAGTAAGCTTGCCACTGCAATCGACGATCTTTGAAATCCTTGAGCTAAAAGCTACAAAAGAGGCCTTCATTAAGATCCATTTTCACGCGACGTTAAATGTTTCGATTTTCTCTTTACGCATGGTTCAGGCAATCATAACAAGCTATGATTGACGTGACGATTGTTTAAGACCTGGTTAAACAAGCTATTCAAATGAAATTACGTTCTCGAATTTCACTTGGTATGTAATGAACAACAGAAATACGCGATAATTCATATTTTCAGCGATAATTCATATATTCAAATAAATAAAACTACTTTAAGACTCAAAGTGCAATGAATGAGCGTTAGTTTTGGGATCATTTCAGTGTTAGAATTATGTTAGTTTTGATCCGTAATCAACCCTGCCGGCTCCTCCAATATTAGTTGCAGGCAGTGGTTGTTAGATCATGCGGCACTGTAACTACTACTATTTCAGAGGTATGATTCGTCAAGTTTATACAACTCAATGTTTCAATTGAGGCAAACTATCTATCTTACAATTACAAAAGCAAACCTAAACTTACAGTTATATGCAAATTCAAAATGAAACTTGACAAATCATCGGCAATCCCGAGGGGGGCGACACATCTACATCTCAATGCTAGATACTCAACAAATCTCACATTAGCGAATCAATATTCGAAAAATCTTCTTTCATTTCTCGAATATACTTGCACCGCACATAATCTTTTTGAAGAAAATCTTCAGAATCGTCATCAATCTTCTTTCTATCTACTCAGCGTGCGCGCAGCTAACCACATCAAAACACAAATTTTCATGCATCGTAGATAGAGTCGCCCCCCTCGGTCAATCCCCTTATTCCAGGGCAGGGCCTGACGATTTGAATCTAATTTTGATCAGTGAACGGGCACCATATGGTACATTTTCTCACCATGAACCTATCATTGCCAGCCTATCTGAACTATTTAATAAATGGAAGTCATAACATGGGTTACGCTCCCCCTAAGCGGGCCCTCCACATCCTATCTCTGTCTTAAATACAAATACAAAATGCCAATGGTACGAATGTATTTATATATAACTTGGAAATGACGTACAATCAAATAAACCTGTAACCCACTCACTTGGCCAGGCTTCAGAATCGTCCAGTGGGCAGTGCGCTCTACACTCCAAGTTCCCTTTTTTTTCAATTTTACCGCAAATTTGATGTTTTACCCATTGAGTGTTGATTAATCACAATGAAACATTGTGACAGACGTTGAGGTTACTAGTGTATTAAATAATCTAGGTCCTATTTAGGATTATATCTGAAAAATCCAAATCTGGCCAACGCCCACCCTAAACCTAAACCTGTTCTAATCCACCTGAAATGACTAACGAATGGAAGACTTTGACTACCCAGCCATGCAATAGTCTCATTCCGTGCCTTATGGCAACTTGATGATTCTATTGCGCTCATCTTCTGGCACCACCCTGGTCCTGTACCCAATGCTTAACTTATCTCCATTCCACTCAGCTACTCGCAATTTCTTGTGATATACTGGGCGGAATATTATTATATGAGACAATTCAATGCAGACGTCTTTCCAAATTTGGCAGATCGACAGGTAATCGGTGAGTTACCACGATAGTTGCTATTCAACAACTCGACAACGTCCCATCGTCAACGCCTGCTATGAGATTTTCCCATTGCAGACGCCAACGAAATGACGTCATCGAGCTATCGATCAACTACCCTGGTTATCGCCTGGTACCTTATAGCACGATGCTAGGAGGCGAACCGGAAGAATCGATGAGCTACCTCCCTCCACAAACAGAGGCGTATTCAGGAGAGCAGTGGCAAACCTGGCAGTGATAGAGATTCCTGGTAAATCTGGGACTTCCGGTGGAGCGGAACCGGAGTTACGGGCTGGGGTGTGAAGAAAACTGGGAACACGGTTTGGGCCAAATACCATTCTAGCGAGCATGCTACGTCGCTGTCAGGTAAACGGTAGAATGGAATTGGAGGAATGTATTCAAAAACAAAGTCATTCATTAGTGCGGAAAATTCCAGATTGCGTTTATATGCGAGTTCATATTCCGGTTGAAAAAATAATCAAAACTAGTTTTAAGGTATCTAAAAGTGCATTTAATTGTATCAGAAAGTGTGTTCAATTGGATACGGTAAATTTGATCATGCAACTAGTAGAAATAATGAACTGAAAACAACATCTTATATCTAGGTTGGCAAGCACTAGTACACAAAACTAAATCTAATATACTAAAATTTCTTAGATCAAGTGACTAGAATTGTGGATAAAAGTCCAGACTAGTATCGTAAGTAATTCTAAACCTAAATTGATATTATTATATGAAAATCAAATTATCCATGATTGAACTCAGATTAATGAAGAAACGTTTTGAGATCGATAAATCACCGCAAATCGCTCGTAGCAAGAGGTGTAGAGAAGAAACTATCTTCTGTAAGTAGAGTGTTAAATTTGTACATCGTAAAACACTAATTCGAATATTAAATTTACAGTTTGAGCTGCGTCAATCAGCTGCTACAAAACGGTGGTGAAATTTCTTGAAAGTTTTCCGAATACAGCCGACAACCCATAGATGGAGAAACGCTGCTCTATAATAAATAATAAAAAAAAAACAATCATTGATTCGCGAGCTATGCATTAATCGAATTGATTCTATTTCGGGACAGCATTAAGCACGTTTTACAGTATTGATTAGATAGTCTTGCGCACAAATAGCTCTGCGTGTTCTGAATACGGCTCACAGATTACACACGTTTTTTTCTTTGTGGTTTTGAGTATTAATAAATTGAGATAATGTACACACTGGAGTAATCAATGGTGCCGGTGAAACTGAAAAAGAATCAACTATGGCCTCCTAATGGAGGCGAAGTGTTGAAGGCAAATATACCAAGGCATGCTGATTTCTGCCCTTGTCTCAGGCTCTGCTCGATTTAAATTTTTGACATTTTTGCTTGAATTTATCGCTGGAAACTTTTGCAGCGCGATAAGAGGGTTGTTCATTGTTTCGACCGTTGTTCGATGACGTGGGTTCACACCTATGCGAAAGATTATTTTTGGCAGCAAAGGAGCAACTTTGCTGAATGCGTTACAATTTGCCAGGTAATTTAAGTTATAGAAATTAGAACCGTTTGCAAGTTGCAACTTCCTCGCAACACCTACTCGGAACGTTAAACGCAACCCATCTCGTCGCAGTGCTCGGGACGACTGAACCGACGAACGAACGAACGACCAACCGAACCGATCGGCGGAACTTTTACAGCATGAGCTTTTTCATCGTTCGTTTCGTCGTAAATACCAGCATACTATGGGGTGGTACATCGTACGGTAGAGGCAGCTTCCCATTCATCTGCCCATTCTCGTAAACTCTATAAAAGCGGCGATAGGAGCAACAGGTCTTCATTAGTGCTCCTGAACCCAACACGACACGATTATTGGCGCCAAGTGGTTCGCACTCGCACACAGCATATTCTAACTCGGAATTACTGGAAGTTCTTGCTTGAAGAAGAAAGCAACATTTTAGGAAGAAATTTTTAAAAGGATAATTAAAAAAACACGCAACTAAGTGAAAGCAAAGACAACAAAGTGAAGTAAACAGTAAACAAAAGGACTGCAAAGTGAATCAACGTACTAGAAAGACTGTTGAAGAAATTGAGTGAAGAGTGAAGAAGTTTAGTACATTTTCATAACAAGAACAAACTGATTTCCCGGAAAGCCGACTTAAATTCCAGGTGAATATTTTTTTGTGCACTGCATTAGTATGGGAAATCGGTCCGTGATCCGCTGCTTTTGACCGTCGGCTGTTTTTCCAATTAAAAATGTGGGTTGTTGGGACTGTAAAGTGTGAGATGATTTCCCTGTTTTCCATCCGTACGAAAGTGTACAGATGTATGCGCTCATGAAGGTGGTCTGGATTAAGTCCCATTGTTGACCGGCAATAGGATTTACGGATCAGCGCATCCCGATAATGGAAGGTGGTGTTCCTAGTTGGCCTACAATGGCTTACGAGGCACGTGAGAGAAAAGCCTCCGTCGGTTGGTCGTCCTATCGTCGTTGGCTACCACCAACCACCTGTTGTTGTTGTTGAGTGTTGTTTTGTCACTTTCGGCTGGATATTGTATTTTGCACTTGAAACTGGACTCCTCAACAGTGCGGAATTGCTAACAAGAGTGCACTTTGACACTTTATCGTCTGGGTGTCTTGTGCGCACTTTTTTGCTATGAGCCAATGAGTAAGAGCGCGGAAGACAGCCAACACGATTTAGCGTAAAAGCGCACTTTTATTAGCACTTCCGCACTTGTGAGCAATGCACTGCTGGTGCTAATGTGGCTCCACCGGAGGGGGAAAGTGGCGATGAGAATAGAAAACGAAGCGTTGGTTTGGTTCCGCCACATCCTCAGCACCCCATGCGTGTCAGTTTTTCCGGTGGCGAGGGAAAACGAAGAACTTGCTCACGCTGACAGGAGAGGAAATTTTTTCGCCACCATATGAATATTTGAGACGAGCCGGAGAATGATTTCTGATGGATTGGGAATTGTTTCGAAGGTTTGCATATTGATGAGAGCTAAGAATAACACAACCGGCATTTGGAGGAATTGTTCGTTTTGTGAGCTGCGGTGGGTGTTCGGCAAATGTTTCATTGACGTAAGAGTGATTTTTTTTGTTGAATCTGTAACAACTGAATGAGTGAGAGACGTTATCTTGAAAGAGACTTGTTAACGAGGTCGTATTTGCGATGGAACATCGATAGACTCTAGCGTTTTGCGTGCGGTGGGGAAAGATGCGATCTACGCAGCTAAACCGAACGGAAAACATAAACGTTGATACAATCGATGTCAAGTTTTAGAAACTGAGAGGCTTTCCAACATTCTTATTTATATAACGTGACCTTAAGAGGGCCCTACGTATTTATTATGATGATTCAATACATTTCCTGTAATTTGGTCACAGTAGCGCATGCAAACGTATATGGTTCATGGCCGGGTGTCTATTACCTGGAAAACCCTCAGCACGGCCAATGAGATCGACCCAAATTTGAGTTTAGTTTACTCATAAATCGCAAAAAGTGTGGAAACCCTGCCGGAAAATGAGGAAAATTGACGACAATTTTACTCAGTCTAGAAGTAGTACCAATAGACTAATCTCGACTTTTCTCATATTCGGGAGTTTTTACCTGGAAAAATCTGGAAAATTTACTCAGCTTTTTGCGATTAAAAGTTAAAACCCGAACTCAAATTTGGATCGATCTCATTGAGTATGTCATCATTACTCATTAAATTTTCAAATTCTTTTACCACGGATTTTTTTAAAATAACATAATACATTATACTTTGCAAACATTTAATTTTCCCCGTTAATTTATTTCGCTCATTGAACTTAAAAGATCCTGAACGGATTTATCTTAAGAAGGAAAATAAATTTAAAAAACTCAGAGGTTTGAATTGCTTTATTTAGGTTCTGAAATATGGATATTCGTCTAAATTGTTTTTGAAATCCTGGGCTTAAAAATAATCACATTTGGAGAAATGTTCAAGAGCCTTGAACGAAGACGCAAATTCATTATGTTCGATATTAAGTATTTTTCTAGGTTTTTTCCAAGATCACAGAATTGAAAAACATCTAGATTAAGAACCTTGCATAATTTTCAAAGCTCATGAAATTGGATGATAACTTCTAAGGAACTCAATCCAAGGGAGTTCTGGGAAGAACTGTGAGACAAACATCAAGTGTAATCTGCTTTTCAGGTAGTCCTGAGGAACTCCGGATTCTATGTGAAATCTGAATACCAAGGTAGTTCGGAGTAGAATTTCATGTTCACCCTGAATGGGATTCGAAGGAATTTTTAACGAAAATCCATGGGAATTTCTTAAGTTAATTCCTGAGAAATTCTGAAGGCGTCAATGAAATTTGAATGCCAAAGGAATTCAGAGGATAATTTCAAAGATTTTCAGGGGAGTATATTAAAAGGAGGATTACAATTAAATCTGAAAACTATTCCAAGAGATCCTCAATAGAACTCGGAAAAGAATAACACGAGAGTTCTGGCATGAATGCCAAATAATTTGAAATGATAAATATAAGGAATTTATTACTTCACTGCAAGCGAATTCTTAGGAAACTTACAAAGTGAGTAGAATTCCAAGGGAAGAAATTCTGAGAATAATTCAAGAGGATTTCTTTCAAGGTAATTTCATTTTCATTTCATTTTCATTTTGCAGCGTTTGGTGGGGCAATGGGAGCGCAAGTCAACCCAAAGCCGAGGATAAAGGACGGGTAATGGCTGAATAGTCTATGCGGACCACTTGAACGCCATGTGAAAAGGACGGGATTGAAGAGGCCGGTGAAATGATGCATAGTGATGCTAAATGTAAAGAAACCGAAAATCCATCTCCCACTGATTCATCCTTTCACATATATACCAAATTGATATTGTAATGCAATAATCAAAATAAACAGACAATACATGAAAAGGCTAGTTGCCAGTTGCTTTAAAGGCTAGTGGCCTCCCTAAGCGGACCCTCCGCATCCTAACTCTTCTGTTAATCCACTTAATGCTACTAGGCTGTCTAAATTTTCTTATTTAAGTTCGTTTAATGATTATGATATCTCTAGTCTAATTTAATAAATAATTGAAATCTCTAATCTACCTACAATGCTTTATAAAGTACCTGCACTTGTGAATGTAATCTAGAATTTAACGTGTTTCAAGTTGTTTTTGACTTTGGCCTATATTTAATATATATTAGTTCGTCCCAGGTGACACCTTCAAGTGACTGAAATGCTTCACTTTGAAGTTAGTTTCCTAGCTGATTTTTAAATTACATAGGGTATATGCTTCAACTACGCTCACACGTTTCCACTATGTCGCACCACAAAAATACGTATGGTTATGTCACAATAGAAGCACGCCACAGTGGAAATCCCGAGCCATAGTTCAAACACTTATCCCAAATCAAAATGAAGCACATATAAGATTAGTTGCAATACCATGTGCAAAAATGGTGTTTAACATTGTTCCCTGAGTAATACCTCAATGAAAACAACAACGAAAGCGGTCACGCAAGTAGAAGGAGCACTGCAACGCGGCTTTCAAATAAAGGAGTAACAAGTGTGATACTATCACTTCAGGCTAGAACTTTGGTTCTCTTATGCAATGGTTCATCAGAGAGGGGAAGCTCAGTAATCCTCATCGCATGCTCATGACGCTATTCTGTCACGGCATGAGCCAACGATGCCGGACCTAAACCAACCGTCTCCAACGCTCCACTATGAAGCATAAGATTAGGCCCGCCCACCAACGTCCAGGTTAAAAAACTAGCCAAGGGGAGGGATTTCTTTCAAGGTAATTGCAAGCATATTCCGACGATAATTTTTAGAAAATTCAAATGAGTGTTCAAAGGGAATTCATTCAATGTTATGCAGACGATTTTCAAGAGTATTATGTAGCAAATAAAAATGGAATACCAGAAAGAGTTCAAAGATGACCCTCAGAGGGTATTCAGAGATACTGCAAATATTAAAGGAATCCTTAGTCCATAGGTCACTGGTTCATATCCGGTTCGCAGGACCAAAATGTTTCACCTCGGAACTGGTTCTTCCTTCCAGGATTGGTTTCTTGGTTGAAATTAGATTGGGCGCCGAAGTTTCTTCCTTATGATTCTGATTGCCCTTATTTCTTTGGGTTTCTTCCAACGCGGTGAGTAATGGGATCCAATTCAGCACACAACACAATTACAGTTTATTGCGTTACTTACATCAAAATCCAAGGTCGCCCCACTAAAATCACAATCCATTCGAAGGTTGAAGCTTTGTGGAGCCCTATTAGCGGCACAGTTGAAGCACAGACAAACAGACGTAACACTTCATTGTGTATCTTCGTTCACGCATTTAACGGTTGATTTGAATATTATCAGTTCCGCGAACTATTCGCCGCAGCGCTGGCATCGGATCACCTTGACGTTTCTATACATTCTATAGAACTTTTATGCAATATTGTTTGCGAGTTAGCGAGCAAGCTTGTTTTCCGCGAGAAGCCAGAGAGATGTCGCTACTGAGGACCTATGTTTTGAGATGCTATGTTTTCAAGAAAAAAAAATTCAAAGTTTTACGTCTGTTTGTCTGTGGTTGAAGGAGAAGGTTCTGATTGCATTAAAAATCGACCGCAGAAGAGTTCTTCTGGGTGGATTCTACCTGTGTTATGCAGTGGCTGAAGGCAATACCTTCGACATGGACTACTTTCGTGATCAATAGTGTGGCTAAAATACAAAACGCAACGGAAAACTGCAAGTGGAAGCATGTTCAATAGAGTGATGCAAAATTTGAAATTTTCGCTCCACAATACTTAACCGATTCCAAATCGGATCCTGACTAACCTCTCAAAATTTAAACCCATTTGGTGAGGAACTGAGATGGCACAAACCATTTGAAGTTTGTATGGGAATTACTATGGTAAAACCAAGATTTTTGTTCATATCTATCTAATAATTCACCATATCGGTCTGCTTCAAAAGTTTTCAACTGTACTTGTAGGAACTTTTCCCAGCTACAACTTTGCTCAAGACCACTTTTTAATTAAATGCAAGGATCAAAAGTTATTAATGGTTCAATGCGCTGATGTCTAATGATCATGCTCAATCAACTGCTCAGCAGGCAACATTGGTGTTTCTGGGGCGTTGAATAGGACACACAAATCATGGCTACTATGTCACACTGCAAAATACAGTGTTGCCTACAGAACAGCTGCTTGATCATGTCATAAGTTTACCAATCTCTTAAATAATTAATAACTTTTTCCTGTCTCGTTTTACATAGAAACGATCTTCAGCAAAGTTGTAGCTGAGAAAAATTTTCTATAAGAATGGCTATCGATCTGTTTCGCAGCTCAATATGGAAAAAGACTAGAAGGCAATGAACAAAAAGTTGAGATTTCCCATATTAATTTACATGTAAACTTCAAATGGCTTGTGCGAAGTCTGTTTCTAACCAAATGAGTTGTAACTTTAAGATGCTAATCAAGACCCGATTTGAAACCATTTAAGCACTGTGGAGGAAAAAAGTCAAATTTTGCATCAGTCTAATGTTCAAGGAGTGGAGAATCCAGTGGACCTGATCTCACGAGGATTGTTACCAGAGGAGATTAGTAACAATGAAGTATGGTGGGAAGGACCTTCTTGGCTTAAGGAAGAGTAATGTTTGAAAGTTTTCTAACAACGGAAGGGATTAGCAACGCGGAGCATGCTGCCATACGGTGCGTGCAACGCGTGAAGTTTGAGCAAGAATGGCAGCAAGAAGTTCACCACTTCATTGGTTCAATCCACAGTTGTCAAGGGACAACTTGATCCGAGTAGGTGGACGGCTGGGACATTCCGTAGAAGCGGAAGACACCAAACACCCTGTTGTACTTCCAGCAAGGCATCCGTTGACCAGATTACTACTTCATCATTACCATCATAAACTTCTACACGCCGGACCACAGCTTCGCTTAGCAACCGTTCGGCAACGCTACTGGTCATTGGGAGGTCACAACGTAGCACGTGAAGTAGTACACGATTGCTAACGGTGCTTCAGAACCAAGCCCAAAACTGTTGAACAGTTCATGGGAGAACTACCAGCATCCCGTGTCACTGTCACATTCTCCAAGACAGGAATAGATTACTTTGCACCCGTCTACTTTCGACCTGGTCCTCGTAGGATAGCAGAGACCTTTCGACGGATCAATTTCTGCAGGCATTTCAAAGGTTCATTGTCAGAAGAGGACGTTGTACTGACGTCTATTCCGAAAACGGGACCAACTTCGTAGGAGCCCGTAACCAACTTCAACATTTGTTCGACCTTCAGCAAGGATCATAAGGACGAAATAGTCAAGGAATGTAACTTGGAAGGGATAACCTGGCATTTCAATCGACCTAGTGCGCCACATTCCGGTGGCCTCTGGGAAGTGGCCGTCAGATCTGCAAAAAATCATTTGCTGAAGGTTTTAGGCGAAACCGTTAGGGTATCGAGATGATTTCGAAATAGAATTTTTGACGGTAATCTGGACAACAAGAAAACGAATCAAGATCTAGGATTTCGAAAAAAATAAAATGTTGAGATTTCATGTTTAGAAAATTTAATGATCCTTATTAAAAAAAAAACTTTCAAAACTCAGGAACAGGCTTCTGCATTTTCGAAACAAAGAAAAGAAAATGAACTCTCCGCAAAATCGCTTCATTTCGAGCAATATCATTTTCGTGTAAGTCATCGTTTTTCTTGTTATCGAGTCACGATGAACATTCCTCTTTTCAAACATGACTGGACTATCACTTGTTTCGTTCGTCAAGTGCTTCAGTTCATTTCATTTGAAGCAAAGACTTGTTTCAATTGAGTCAATGAATGACTCGAAAACTGCTTCCTTCGTTTTTTCCACTTTCACTTCAATTCGGAGCTCATTCGACTTGTCACGACCTGACGACGCAGGCATCAAAATATAGTATCCGAATAGTATCCGCACAATATCGGTTGCCGATAGGGATTATATGTAGTAATAATATATTATTTCAGGCATAACATTTGATAACGGCACAAAAGCATTTGTAAACAAACTTTCTAAGGCCCTTTACCCGCGAACCAAAGAACGCTAACGCAAACCAATACCACTTTCGGAAAGGAGATAGTTTCCCCTATCCGATGATGCCGGTGATGTAACGGCACATTATCAAATGTTATGCCTGATTTTATATTAAACAAAAATTAAATTAACGAGGCCATTTTGGAGTCCAAGATAGCAGCCATAGGGGTCAGGGAAAGTCTCAAATACCCTACAATACGGGTATTTTCGGAACGAGGACGACGTGAAGGTGCCGAAAATCGATATTTGACGTTATTTTGGAATCCAAAATGGTGGCCATCGGGTTTCAGAAAGTGTCATGTACCCTACAATAGGGTATTTTCGGAACGGGATGCCGCGTAGATGCTGAAAATCGATATCCGACGCCATTTTCGAATTCAAGATAGTGGCCATTGGTTTTATGAAGTGTCAAATACCCTAAGATATGGTTATTTTCGGAACAGGGATGCCAAAAATCGATATCAGATACCACTTTGGAATCCAATATGGCGGTCATCAGGGTTCAGAAAGTGTCAAATACCCTACAATATGGGTATTTTCGGAATGGGGACAACGTGTGAATGCCGAAAATCGATATCCGATGCCATTTTGGAATGGCGATGGCGGCCATCGGGTTTCACAAAAAGTGTCAAATACCCTAAGATCTTGGTATTTCGGAACGAGGACAACGCGTAGATACTGAAAATCGGTATTCGATGCCATTTGTAGGCTTTTTGACACTTCTTCTGAAATCGGAAGCCACCATCTTGAATTTCAAAATGGCGTCGTACATCGATTTCTTTCTTCTAGATGTCAGCCCGATTCCAAAAAACCCACATTGTTCGGTATTTGACAGTATTATACAGTTTTTCTGCACCAAAGCCGACATCTTGGATTCAAAGACGGCATCTACGTCTCATCCCCATTCTGAAAATAACCATATTTTAGGATATTTGACACTTTTTCGCAAATCAGAAGCCGCCGTATTGGATTACACAATGGCATCGGATATCGATGTCCGGTTTCTAGACGTTACCCTGGCTTAAAAAAAAAACCGTTTCTATGGGTATTTGATAGAATTTACAACTTTTTCTCAAACCGGAAGCCACCATCATGGATTTCAAAATGGCGTCGGATATTGATTTCCAATCTCCAGACGTCATCCCGATTCCAAAAATATCCATATTGATTGACGGCATCAGCATTTCCCATTTTTTTCTGAAATAGGAAGCCGCCATTCCAAAAATACCTATATTGATGGGTATTTGACAGTATTTCCCACCTAATCTGAAATCGGAAGCCGCCATCTTCGATTTCAAAATGGCGTCGCATATCAATTTTCAATCTGTAGACTTCATACCGATTACAAAAATACCAATATTGATGTGTATTTGACTGTATTTCCACTTTTTCTTATATTGGAAGCCGCCATCTTCGATTTCAAAATGGCGTCGGATATCAATTTTTATCCTCTTAAACCGGAAACTGCCATCTTGGATTTAAAAATGGCGTCGCATATCAATTTTCGATCTCTAGACGTCACCCCGATTTAAACAATACCCATATTGATGAGTAAACAAACCACCCGACAATGATAAATTTGGCATCCACGTGCACAGATCTATGCGCATACGCTTAAATGAACCGAGTGAACAACAAAAGTCATAAAAACTGCACGAATTTGGATCGAACAGCTTCGCTTTAATGCAAAAGTAAGTTCATTTGACAATGAAAGAAGAAATGAAGACTAGTCAAGTCAAAACAAACAGCTTGAAAACTGATCGAAAGTGGTTCTGTTGATGTTGACGGGGATCTGCTCGAAGAGAAGACAGAATGACTTTCAATTGAAAGTGATGGTTGATAGCTTCATCGTCGCTTGACGATTATCGATTGAAAGTGACTTTGTGGGGCCCTGCTCAGGAAGTTTTATTTTAAAATATTCCGGACATGGAAAAATTTCCATAATTCTGGAACATGAGAAGATTCAAAGTTCCAAAACTAACAGAAACATGCATTTTGCCGAACTTCGGTACGTTTTTAAGATTGTGAACTTAAATGCTTTGAAAATGTTCAAGATCTTGAACTCAGAAATTTTTTGAGATGTTAGACTTCCTAAAATTAAATTAATGTTGAACTTAAGTTTTTAATGATTTTGATTGTAAGTCTGTTGCCTTAAAACTGATTGTTATGTCAAAAAAAGCTTTTGTGGTAATCTAGTTATTTTACCAAAAATTACATGTTTTTAACGAATAAAAATAAACAGGTTTTTTTTTGGCTATATGTTTTTAGTATTACTTCTACGTGAAGTCAACGATTTACATAGTTGAAGATGCTAATTTCAAATAACAGACTGTAGTGGTCGGTTTTTTCCATCTCTCTTTACCAAACTCCCCCTTTGGAGAGGGATGGTGAGGGGTGTGTACCCCCCCGCCACCACTGGCAGGTGGTTTGTTATAAGAGAACTTTTCGTAAAAGTTCTGGAAAAACATGGAAAAGTCAGAAAATTGTATTTGGCCAAATGAGTAGACACCAAGGGGTAAGTCACTCAGCCAAGTGTGCCGAAATTAGATTCGACACAGCTTGGGCACATCCATTGGCACACCTTCAGCATACCTTCGGCACAATCTCGTAGGCATTGGATTGTTGTAAATAAAATGGGAAATGTAGGTTCTAGAGTGGGCTCAAGAAAAAGAGGCGGTTATTCAGAACCCATTAGTACTCTTAATTTAAATAATGATGCAAAACACAAAAAACAAACTACAGAAGTCTATTATCTGGGGCCTCCCTGGGTTCAATTCCCGGTCCGGTTTAGGAATTTATCAGGTTGGAAAATTTCTCGACTTCCCTGGGCATAGAAGTATGATTGGACTTGCCACACAATTATACCAATGCAAAAATGGTAGACATCGAAAGCTCTCAATTCATGACTGTGGAAGTGCATCTAGAACACTAAGTTGAGAGCACGCAATAAGCTAATATGCGATATGCAATAAGCTTGAAATGCGAAGAAGAAGAAGAAAAAGAAGAAGAAGAAAAAGAAGAAGTCTATTAATCATCCTCTATAGTCGGTCTCCAATAATGTTCCCCAACGGTTCCATCTCTTTCCGGCCACTGATAGACCGTTGCTTTTCACAACACGATAGGCTAGATTTCTGGTCTGCCTTTGATGGCATTATAAAACCCTAAAGCACAGGGCTTTTACCATGCTTGGAACATAAAACACCAAAATTTCGCACACCCGCCACTTCCCGCGTCATCCTCAGTCCGATTTATCATTGCGATTTCAAACTAAAACATTCAAGGTGTCAGAAATACCGGTTTGCCATTTTACAACCAATCGCAGCTTGCTCTATGACCGGCACAATCGGCACACCTGCAGCACACTGACACAAAAGATGACCCAAGATTGATGTGCGGAGTGACCTACCCGTGGGGGTAAGTCACTCAGCACAGTGTGCCGAAAGTAGATTCGGCACAGCTTGGGCACATCCATCGGCACAACCTCGTAGGCATTGGATTGTTCATTAAATAAAATGGGAGCACTACTGGACAGCTGTTATTGAAGTTGTTCACAACATTACGAGCTGTTTGACTGTGTATTTCAGAAACATCATGACCAACAATTGAAATGGCCTTAACTCCATTTTGTGAACAAACTTTGTAAGGCCATTTTCTCGCGAACCGAAACCTTAATTCGCAAACCTAAACCACAGAGGGGTGGAAGAGAATTTCCCCAACCTGTTCATTATGTTGGTTTGCCTTTGCGGACTTCGGTTCGCGAGAAAATGGCCTTACAAGGTTTGTTTACAAAATGGAGTTAAGGCCATTTCAATTGTTGGTCTTGACATACTCTAATTGAATGTACTAGAGGAACTCAAACCAGCAATACACTTCTCGGTTCACATTTAAATTCGAAATGTAGGCTTCCGAGGGCTGTCGATTGCAATCGATGCCGGTCACAAGTCTTTCAGGTACTACGCAAATGGAGTGTGCTACGAACCGGAATACAAGAACAATTTGGATGGATTGAATCATGCAGTGGTGGTGGTTGGATATGGAAACTCAAAGGATGAGATTACTGGCTAATCAAGAACTCCTGGGGCAACGATGGATATGCTTTGATGGCGGTGAAGGGTAACAAATGTGGCCTTACCACCGCTGCGACGTATTAATATTTGAAGTGAGGTTTCGGTTTGAATCCGAATAAAGTAAAAGAGTATTTTTATTTTCGGATATGTGTCATCTTATACGAGATGAATTAAATGGGTTTCGATTTTTGTAACAAAAATAAAAGTTAATTAAGTTGAGTGGAAGCAATAAAAATTCCGTGTGATTGTGCCGTGAAAAGTAGTCGGTCAATTGGTCGTCTACCAAACCAAACTCATTTGAACAATACCGAACTAATTTCAACTCAGCCTAATTAGCTTACAATTTTTAAACCGAATTTCACTTGTTGAGGTACTACGATGGATTTATCCCGGAACTCCAACACGAACGTCTTAGTTTGGGGTCCTTCTTCTTCTTGGCATAAACCATTCCGATGAGGAAAACGTCCGAGAACTTCTTGTCCGGAATCATCACCTTCTGCAGTTCCTCTTCCAGATTGAGCAGAAAGGTGTAGTGCTTCTGAATCGTTTCCGTCGGATTGACCAGTAACATTCAGAGCAGTAGGATTTGTATACTATAACGCGCACCCAGAGCATACACTGTACCAAACCACCGTCCTCTGTTCGAATGAAACCTCAGACCATTCAAATCGAAACATGGAAATCGCCTTTTCAAATGATAGCTGCAACCGGATGACGGTTGTTTTAAAACATTGTTATGAGAACAGATAAGACCTTCAGTTGGAATGCATAATGCTTTCTGCAGAATGATAGTCATCTTAAATTGAAATGCATTTGGTATTGGTTCAGCCGCTTAACGCAAATCTTTCAAAACGATGATGTAAATAATTCTATTGAACGTCATTTGCTGCTTTCAGCAGACAAACGAGGTGGAAGCATAGCCATCGATGCGATGGTACGAACTACGAACATTTTTAAAGCGTGGAAACCGTAGTTTATCTATTTTGTGGTGGAGGAAGTTTCCTCAACCAATAATCTAATTTCCAAAGCATTTGTAATTGTAAATTATCTTATCCTTAAATGGTTGTCCTTTGAGCCCTGTTACAGCAATTTTCAAATAAATATCATCCTTTATTTGGAGGACAGTCATATGAATGCTCATCAGTTGATGACGAATTCAACCATAAGGAAATCATCCGAAATTCGACAGCATATTGTTAAAGGGCTCAAGCAATACAATAATCAGTCGAAGTATTGCGGATGTTTTCGTTCAGTGTAGACGATCGATCCGAAGTGCAGATAGTTCTTGTTGCTTAATGCACTGAACTTCAAGCTGTAATTCCCACCCGACTGGATAATCGTTGGTATCTACACCGGAGA
This sequence comes from Ochlerotatus camptorhynchus, assembly GCF_037179485.1. Classification (NCBI taxonomy): domain Eukaryota; kingdom Metazoa; phylum Arthropoda; class Insecta; order Diptera; family Culicidae; genus Ochlerotatus; species Ochlerotatus camptorhynchus. Next base: position 70,622 of record NW_027041406.1, read on the forward strand.
CGTACCTTTTGTCCGTCAGAGTCTGCTGGACACCCTCCGACAGTTTGGCATGTTTTACTTTCTTATAAGCATCCATAATCTCCATGATGTGATCCTTGAGGTACTTGTTGAATACGTCTACCGTCTGATGGTGATAACCTCGGCGTCCTCCTTGGAGCACATGATGTACGCAATTGGGACGCTGATGTCCACCGTGTCGAAGCTCTTATCCTTGATGAAGGCTCGCCACGAGTCACAGAATTCACCCGGGAAGTTTTCCTTGGAGAACCACACATTTTGCCATCCAGCTGCTTTTCAAAGTTGCCCTTGTCGTTGTCGTTCTTTTCCCGAACCAACAGCTTCACCGACGGAATGCCCTCCTCACCGTCCTTCTCGATCTGCTTCAAGAAATCGACCTTCTTCTTGCTGGTCAGGAAAAAGATTGACATTTCGCACAGTACCGTAATCGTATCGGTAGCTCGTATCCCAGCAACCAAGTCTTCACCGAAGCTGATTTGCTGTAGATGGTTTCCTCGTCTACGCCAACCGCCGCCAGAATGCAATCTACCTTCTGCAGCGAATCATCATGAGAAAACTCGGGTTCCTTCCAGCTGGAGTAGAGGTCGGCGTCGGTAGAAGGAATCCTTATCGAGCACGATATTCGACATTTTCGGGGCGTTGCGATTGCAAACCTTAATATTCAAGCTGTCAGAAATAACGGGTTGTCAAATATACCATACTATTCTATAATATACTATTAAATCGCAGCTTGCTCTATGCCCGGCACAATCGGCAAAATCGGCACACCAGCGGCTCACCAGCGGTATACTTGCGGCACACTGAGAAAAATGTTGACCCAAGATTGGTGTGCGGAGAGACCTACCCCTTGTCGGCGTCATTAGCGTGCTATGATCATCCCGGTTATCGTCAAACTTTAATCTGAAATTGGGTCTGTGCAGTACTGCCATTACATTTACAGTAAGAAAAAAAAAATGCAGAGTATGAAAGGCATCCACTCTTACATTTGATGTCCGTGTCATTTGTATTGTGTGTAAAACCCTGTAGCTCTCTAAACTGTAAAAATGAGGTTATGTGTGTGCAATGAACTTTCGAATGCAAATGTCATTTCCTGCTAACAACTGTCAAGTAGACGCAACTTGATTTCCATGTAAATTTGATTCCCATTGAAAAAACACAACTTTCCAAACATGTTATTCTATGATTTGCATTCAGACAAGCATAAATGCGCGTATCATCGAACGATTTGTGTTCTTAACGGTGTGGGAGACACAAATTACGTTTTTTTTTTTTTCGAGAAAAGTTGCGTCAACGTTTTTTTATTTGTTTGACGTCATCTCTCCCTTAACTGTATTGTTGCTTCATCTAAAAAAAATATACGCTAGCAGGGCAGTATAACAGCGCAGTAGGCCACGCCTCGTGGTTTGCAGTTCAATCCAGTTCCTCATCGAGATTGGCCAGCAGCCGTCAGTCAGTGGTGCGGAATCAGACCACGCCTCCTCGGTCTCGTTTGACCGCACTGACGACCACAGCTGCCGCGCGATTACGACGGACCGTTTCGAGCGTAATCTTCTTTTTCCGTCCGCATAATCTAGCTTATTCGCTTCCATATAGTACGGATCCGCACGGTGGCGGCGGTGGCGGCGGTGGTAATCAGTCAATGAGCGTGAGCTGATGATATTTTGCAATCGTGCATTTTATGGAAGTATTTTTTATATATATTCAAATGATGGTTCACCGTTATCGCGAAGCTGACCTGATGATGCACCGCACAGTGTGTACCTACAGTCATAGAAAACGCGCGCTGCAAAAGGACAATGCGCGATGGATGGGCGAACGGACGAGGCTAATTAATTGAACTTTGACGGGCACTTTTCTCTGTCGTTATAAAATGTAATAATTCGCGGTGTCGTTATCGCGCGGTTGTCGGCATTATGCGGCGAAGAAACAGTAGGCTATGGGACATTACAACGATTATCACGGATGGCTGCAGGCTGGCCTACTGCGGCAGAGCGAGACAGGATCGTACGATCGCTTTCGATTGCGATTCAGAGCAATTAACTCCGTGATTGTTTTTATGTTTGTTATGATTTTCGATTTTTTATGGTTAATGGCAGAAGTTTCTTAATTTCCAAATTTATTGATGTTGGTAGAATTAGGACGGGAAATGGGGAAATGTTTGGAGTCAGATGACGATTATGGACGAAACGGTGTGTTTTAATATAGAGATGAAGGTTGTTTGTAAATAGAAATGGTTGCTTTTCGTTAACCATGATAATACTATATGCAAGTGAAAAGTTTCTTTCTTGGGTATAGCATTGAAATGATGCTGACCTTGCAAAAAATATACAACTTGTTCAGGTGGCATTGTTTGAGAAAGTACAATGAAAGTTTATTCAACAAGTTGATAACTATTCCTGGAGATTACTTAATTTTCTGTCTCGGAAACTGGTTATAATGAGTAAAGAATTGTTGAAGAATTTCTTCCGAACTTTATGTGCTATTTACAATCTAATAACACTATTATTAGTAATTAGGCGCAAATAAACTTTACCTACGTAGGACGAAGTCTCCATTATTACAATAAAAAATAATTCTGTGACGTTGTAAGACCCCGTACAGACTATGGCTTATATCATGTAATATAGGTTGTCATGCAATGAGCACTTATACATCTAGTTTTCACTGGAAATCCAATGTATTAGTGCCCATTGCAAGACAGCCTATATTACATGATATAAGCCATAGTCTGTACGGGGTATAACGCTCCATTTACGAGATTTATCCAGTTTTATAAATTAAAGATTGCAATCACTCGACCAGTTGCAGAACATACATGAACCTTTCCCAAACCACTATATGGCAATGGAACACAATGGTAGTGCTTTAGTGCAGTTTTAAACGTGCCTGCATTTCCTTGGTCCATGGGGGTCAAAGTCATTCTTTATGCAACGTGACTTTGCACCTTTCCGGCATCCCTAACTTCGACCGAGATTTTCAAGTACAAGTTCATACGCCAATACAGAGAGGTACCGTTGTTTGCGGATGGAGTTTTAGCCGGAATTCTTTTTCTTTGGATTCCTGGATTAATGTAATGTAATGTCAGAAAATATGGGAAAAGGAATATCGACTAAAACGCCATCCGCAAACAACGGCACCTCTCTGTACGTTGATCCAAGGGACCATTGTTTGGCACTGAAGCTTTCTGCCCTTCCTTCTCACCCTCACATGAAAATCAAACTTCCAACATAAAAATAAATAAACAAAGCCTTGTTGCCACTGTCAATAATGGGGTAGCTTTTCCTAGGAATTATGGCCAACTTGGATCCTACTACTACTACCACCGCTCAACGGCCGTCCGCAGTTTTTGTCCACTCAAAACCGTACAAGAAAAAAACGTATTTATCTCGTGATTGAGATTCGGGAATGTGGGTGGGCGTAACGAACCTTTTTGCTAGATTGCCGAAAGCATTTGGAAGGATGTTGTGAATTTTAAATCAAACACCGGACTGAGATATACTTCCGTTCATTTAACCGTACCACCGGGAAAGACAACATGTTCTTTTGCAAAGATAATTTGGCTAAGTTTTCGTGGGAGTAACCAACAGCGGATGATTGATCTCTTGACAGGGTTGAAAAAGTTTTCCTCATTACCGAAGCTAATGTAAACCATCCGTCAACTCGGTCTAGCAACTAATTACATTTATTCTGTTTGACTTACCTTTCGCAGAATGATAACTCACTGCAGCTTCCTGCTGTTAGTCGTGGGACTGATGGCATTCGCAAGTCCGGCACTGGCTCGCCAGGATACCTACCTTCCGAAGGATGACATTCCTGGTGAAGAGCTCTACAACGAACTGGCCGGTGAAGTTCACAAACTGCACAATCAAGAGCTGAAGCTGCTTCAATACCTAGGAGGGATGACCGCCAAACAGCAACAGGAGGAGGAACTGATCCAGCAAGAGTTGCACAAACAACAACAGCCTGAGTCCGATACGCTTCTGGATGACCTCCCGGCGGAGAACCCTGTCAAGACCCTGGGCAGGCTGGCAAGGCTTCAGGAGCTTCCGAAACCGCTGACCTACCAGAAACCTAGGGAGGAAAAGAAAAGCAATCATTGTTAGTTCTTCACGTTGAAATAATCTTGAATTGTAAAACTAATCAACTGTCGTGTTCATTACAGATATGTCACTGTGCCACTTCAAATTGTGCAACATGGGACGTAAAAGGAACACTCGATACTTGAGCTTGTAGGTCCACCGCCAACTCACAGGAAAAAATGGCAAAATCCTAACCTTCTTTCTCAAATTCACAGCTGGAACTAAATTGAACATTACCAACGATGAACTCAGATACTCATACTCACCAAAAAAGAAACCCAAACGCAATGAAATACTCATCACAAACCAATGAGATGACCGCTAGAACAAAGCAACCCAGTGAAATCGACAGAAAATTACATTTTTCAAAAATGCCCCCCGCTACGGTCGAAGAAGGCGGCGCCCATTCACATCACCACAAAACAAACTGTATTACCACCCTAGGAGTACCCACACATTCCCATATTCTATTTATTCGTATTACACACCCCGGCAAAAAACTAAAATTTACCGATCGAAACCATAATGATTATTTTCTGCGTAGAAAGGTAGAGCCAGACTCCCTGCACATTCCACTTATTCACATTATTTAAAAAAAAAAAACTGTATTAGCAAATTTCCTACTTTTAGTTCCAGGGACGAAAAGTATTCGATTATAACGCTTTTGTTTTAGCGTAAATTATTCACACTTTAAGCTTAATCAAAACAAGGAAAATCTCACATTTTATACCTAAAAACAAATTTGATTCCACTTCCGAAGGCGCGCGACGGATGGCAGATATTTCCATCCACCACCGCCACCGCCGGAATGTCTGTATTATTAGGATTAGTTCGAAAATGTTTTGCTCTTGATTTGTTGACAATTATTTAAATTAATTTTAAAATCGAATTCATTAGAACACAAACACACTATAGCCACTCATTCATTCATTCAAGTATTTCATGTTGACAAATAAACCTCCCCCGCATAACCGAGAGGATTGTTTCCTCCAACCGCTCAAGTACGTTACTTAATACTTAACAACTAACTATCTAAACAAGAAAACCTATGTTACACATATGTAGTACGTACATGTAAGCTACTCACTTGATAAGATTTTTTCCGAGAAAAACAAAGGACTAGATGCATATAAATTTAGCAAACAAAAAAAAACCTACATGAAATTTAAAACAAAACTGGTGAGAATGTAACTATATCTTACTGTCAAATTGAAGGCCACAGTAGTTGGCGCTTGTTTCTACCAACTATTAAATTGAACGAAAGAAAAATAAATGCAAGGGAAATCAAAAACCAAGAGCTATATTTGTATATGTGTGTAAATATGAGCAGGTAGTTGTAATTATTATTGTGTTGTTATTATCATTATTATCATATAAAACATTAGAAAACCAAAATTCGAAAGCTGGTCCGACCGGACGGTTCGGAGTAAAAATTATATAAATTATTTATTTTGGATGATATTCAGCAAATAAAAGTTTAAAAAGAATCTCCATGCTGTTGTTGAGTGGGTGTTTGTCGGGAAAACTTTGTTTGTTTCTTCCACATGTCCAGTATTGTTTGTTTCGCTTTGACACGTGTTGCGGTTGCACTTGTACAGTGCAAAAGGGGAAGCCGAACGGAGGAAATTAATTTGTATGGCAGATTGTATCGGTAAGTCATGTGCACAATGAGGCACCTGTTCTTGACACATTTTCTGCTCAACACACATGTTCGTGAGTGGGTGCGTCCAGTATTCCACATGAATTGCATGGTTTCATTATTTAGTTTCTGTATGTTTCTTCTGTTAGTGATTTCCATCCTCTTTCCATCGGCTCGAATCGACGTGAATTAGCTATTTATGCAACAAGTTGCAAAATGAAGATTTTTCAGCACGGGTGCACGACGAGTGCTGAAAAAATCTTTTTTGCATTCCCGGGCAATGAGATTTTCGCGGAACATAATTTTCGATTCCCGGGATTTCTGAATTTCCCGAGGAATTTTATATTTTTTTCAAAGTAAAGCAATCTGCAATGCACTTAATTTTCTCCGCTGTAATTTATCATTAGTGTGTGATACCCAGTTAAGCATTTCTGCTTTCAACATCTAAAGTCTGGTCCACATAGAATCCGTACTCATAAAACAAGGTGTTTCTTGGGATTAATTTGACGTAAGAAAAATGTTATTTAGTCAAAATGAACACCCAACCGTTGGATGTAAGATTCGCTTACAATTATGTGGGATTCATCATCAGAGGATGTAAGTGGAGACCGCATGAACCGAGGATGCGATATACCTAGCTGCGGTCCGATGTAAGAAAATTGGAGACCGAAAAATGTGGAGTGTATTAGTGAGTGAAATTAATTATGTCGAAAAAAATAGAAAAAAGGTTGCCGACTGGACTCGAACCACGGACGTTGCGACTATCAGACCTATGCTTTCTCCACTGCTCTCTCCATGCTTCTGAATATGATTAGCCTAAAAGCAAACATCAAGCGCTCATTTTCTCGCATGTTCGACTTCGTATGCTTTTTCCAGGCTTGATAGAGCCTCACTCACGAGCGCAAATTGAGCTGAGTTTGAGGATTCCCTGAGGAGTTTGTTTTCCCTTCCCACTCACAAATTAAGAGTCTCAGAAAATGAGATTGCGAGTTATGAGGAAACAAAAAAAAATAAAACATAAACTCTCACTTTCCTCTCTTATCCTGTAGTGAGTGCCTGAGCGAAAGGTATTGTAGAAGTATAGAAGAAGAATCAATGAAAAAATACTCTCTAGCATAAAGGTACACCGGGGCAAGTTGAAACGTTCTAGCAAATTCAAATAGGTATAAGTGATCTTAAAGCGATTAAGCGAAGCGGAATAATTAATGTAATTATAGTGTACCACAAAATTTAACGTACAGCTTTCCTTAAATTTTAGAAAAAAATCAACTGTTCGAGTTCAGTATAAAAAAACAAGTTTATGAGGTTTTATCTACTGCTTCATTTTGCATATATATTTTTCATGATCGATCATTGGTCGGTATAGAACTGGGCATATTTGATTGAGTATGTAAGAAGTTGCAGTCATTGTTAAAATAGGTTTTTTTTTCTATAAAAATCTCATTTTTTAGTAAGGTGTACCAAACTGAACCAAACTTTTTTCCAATCAGGTGCACGCTATTCTGCGATACACTATATTTTCAATTTAATATGATGCGGTACCGCAAAATGGTTCTTAAACATACAGGCAATTACTTCCGCTAATAAATGATCTACCCATTTCAGCATGCAACTCTTTTTGTTCTAACGTGCCTCGTTGTACCTTATAATTCTATTCAACTTTCTCTCTCTCTCTCTCTCTCTCTCTCTCTCTCTCTGTCTCTCTCTCTCTCTCTCTCTCTCTCTCTTTTTTTTTCAATCCCATGGTTTCTCATTGCTGTCGCTGTCAGTTTTGCAAATATAAACAAAACGTCGCGTTCGGTTTTGTACTTTATCAAAGCAAAATGTCCAGAAAACGTCGATCCGCATTTGATATCTCAGTATTTTACAAGAAAACTGAAACGACCGGTGATACGCCAACAATCTTTACGTGTAAAACGTGTAAGAAAAAGTTAATAAGTGATCAGACATATAATTTGAAGCGGCATATCACAACTGCGCATCCGGATGTTGCAGGCAGCAATGGACTTACACAAGAAAATAATGAACTTGGCGATCAACCTCCGACTAGGACCAGCAAAATCCAGGTAAAAATGGAGAAAAACGAGTTTCTGATCAACATGGTGCGCTGGGCAACGGAGTGCAATTTGCCGATGAACTTTTTCTCTAAGGAATGTGTAAGGAATGTTCTTGGGCCGATAGAAGATGGTCTCCAAATTCAACGGGTAATCAGATCTCGAATCATCACCTACGCTGAAGTGGTACAAGACCGCATCGAAAAGTTCATTATTAATGAAGCCAGGGGTCGCCTGGTCTGCATAAAAGCTGACCTTGCCTCCCGAAAAGGACGATCGGTACTAGGAATTAATGCGCAGTACGTAAAGGATGGAAAAATAATAATCAGAGCATTAGGGATGATCGAGCGCTTCGATCGAAACACTGGACAACGCCTGGCAGAAGAGATATTGGATATTTTGAAACGATTTTCCATAAGTATCCCAAATCTTTATACGTTTACGACGGACAACGGCTCCAACTTCCTGAAAGCTGGTTCAATTTTGAGGATGGAACAGGAGTTAAAAGTTACGGCAAGAGAAATCCTTGATGAAACAGAACCAACGATGGCGGTAGTTCCAACGGATCTAGATGAAAGGTAAATAGACAGTGTTTTTCTTTTTCGTTTTTTCTAGCTCTTTATATAATTTTATTTCAGTTTGAGGGATTCACTGGAATTAGAGGAATTGGACGATGCCCAAGATGGAAATCACACGGACGAAGACATTTATTTTTCAATTGACCCTTCGGTATTCCAATCGATTCGTTGTGGAGCTCATGACGTTCAGCTATCTGTATATGATGTTTTCAAAGACCAAAGCTTGCAACAGGAACTTGGTCAAGTTAGAGAGTTAGTTAAAATTATGAGAAAACTACCATACGTCAATAATTTCCGAGATAATGGACGCAGAAAACCATTCCTCGATTCGGACACACGATGGGGATATACATTTCTAATGGTTGAATGCATAAACTCTCAAAAGGATTTCATCACCAGTTTGCTAACAACAGAGCTGAAGGAAACATTCAACGAGGAATTCTGGGCTTTCTCCAAAAATTTTGCAGCATCAGTGAAACCTTTGTATACCTTAACAAAGCGTATTCAAGAGCAAAATTTGACATGTGGTGATTTCTACCTATACTGGTATGAATGTGTACTACATCTTATGGAACTGAATACTCCACTTTCTCAGTCGTTGGTCACCAATTTAGAGCAAAGAAAATACCTGTGGTACAAAAATAAAGCATTTATTGCTGCTTTATTTGTCGACGTACTTTAGTCCGCCAATGCTAACACAAGATGATAAAGAAATTGCAATAGTGAGTATGACTTTCTACTTTTTATGTTTAACATTCTAAACGTTCTAAATTTTGTTTCAGAGCCACTTGCTTTCAACTTGGAATTCGTTGAAATCCGTTAAGAATTACAGTAGCGATCTGTCTGAGCAAAACGAAGTAGATGAACCAGAATCCACCAGTCAGCTTTCACGGATCGAAAGGTTAATACATAATCAACGAAAGCAAATTAAGCATGATGGTATTGCATCTATGGAGAAAAAGCTGCGCGCGATTCCTTTGGAAGATTCGCCGCCACTGAAAACTGATATCATTATGTGGTGGGAGTCGAAAAAGAATGTTGATCCAAATTTAGTTGCACTATGCCAAACAGCATTGAGTACACCTTGCACTCAGGTGTCAATAGAGAGAGGCTTCAGTGGCCTTGGAAAGGTTCTTACAAATGACCGCACAAAACTGAGCCCTGAACATCTAAGAATGCTGCTTTTCATCAAACTGAATGAATCACTGTTCAAAGAGGCGTATTTGAATTGTAGATTCTGATTTACTATTCATTGAAATATGATAAGATTATTATATTCACCATTTAAAATTAGCGAAACTAAAAACTGTTGAATATTTGTTTTTATTACGTTAGGAAATCTTAGCGTATTGTTTATTACTTTGTTCGATTTCTAACACCGTTGTGTTTTTATTATTCTGACGTAATATCATGATTGTTGATGGAAGGCTGTTACGATGACTAATAGTTATTTTCAATAAATAATAACTATTGATTGGTTTGAGTATTGATTTGAATTGGCCATGAGGCTGAAACCGTCCTGAAACGTATAAAACCCGTGTTGTAACAGTTTGTGTTGTATACAAATTACACCAAAATTCCAAACCAGTTCTAGGTAGCAATAGTACGTAGTCAGAGCTCCGTTCGAAAAGTCTATGCTTGCCTTAAATTAGCTGTAACTCAAAAAGTATGCTTCTTAGCACAAATCAACAGTTCCACACAGATTCGCTAATCGTTTCGGATCGACCTTCTACGATTAGGTTGAAACTTTGCTCAGTTATTTGTTATTGCCCAACATGCCATTTTACATATCAGTGTCAACATTTCAAAGGGGCGTAATTGCTTTTGTAAACAATGACTTTAGCTGTCGATTTCTCATGAATAAAAGCTTACACATGAAAATTAATAACACCAACTTAGAGATGAACTAGCCTAAGGCTAAAAATCTCTTAAATAAAGAAAAAAAAAAAAAAAAAAAAAAAAACACCAACAGATAGAGGAATAATTCCTCTACCAGCTAGCATTGTTAATTTGGAGGAGTGGGCTTTTATTTGCCAGAAATCAACGTCTAAAGACATTGTTTACAAAAGCAATTACGCCCCTTTGAAATGTTGGCACTGATATATGGTTCCCTAGTTTTGCACACGACTAACGTATGCGTGTGATTAAAAAACTGTGAGCTGCAAAGTTTAAGGAAATTAATTGGGCTTTTCGTTAAAAATATTTTCAAGATTGGACAGTCACGAATAACATCTCAAAAGGGCAAAAATTGCTCAAATTATGCGATAAGTGAATTTTAACCTACGAGTATCTTGAAAATAACAACTTTGGGCAATTTAAGCATTTTTTAGCTTTTTTGTTGTAAATTTAACGTGTTTTAATGTTGACACTATTTCAAAGATATTTGATAACTATCGGTAGGATTTTGGAAAATACTAACTTTTTCAATAATTCATAACTTTTTTATTTATGATGTGCCCAGCAAATACACAATGTCAGTAGGTATTACTTTGTCTAAACTTCAAAACAAATATATAAAAATAATTTTTAAAAAATATGCAATTTGAGTAAACATCTCAAAAGGGCGAAAATTGCTCAAAAGATGCGATAATTGAATTTTAACCTATGAGTATCTCGAAAATAACAACTTTGAGCAATTTAGGCATCAAGAGCTTTTTTGTTGTAAATTTAACTTGTTTTAATATTGACACTATTTCAAAGATATTCGATAACTGTAGGTAATATTTTGAATAATACTAACTTTTTCAAAAATGTAAAACTTTTTTGTTTAAAAGTTGCCCAGCAAATACACATTGTCAGTAGGTGTCACTTTATCTAAACTACAAAATAAGTATAAAAAAATAATTTAAAAAAAATATGCAATCTGAGTAATTTAGATTTTTTTTTTAATTTTGATTTTTTTTTTTGTAAAACTTAAATATTTTTTTACAGTGTATATTTTTTCTTGGAAAGCACAATACTTGTCCGCAACTTCGCCGAAGACACCATCTCGATCAAACAAATCATTCACGAGATATATATTTTTCTAATGATGCGTGTCATTTTTGCATAAGCCCTTTTCAAGTGTTAGTCGTGTGTAAAACTAGGGAACCATATATGTAAAATGGCATGTTGGACAATAACAAATAACTGAGCAAAGTTTCAACATAATCGTAGAATGTCGACCCGAAACGATTTGCGAATCTGTGTGGAACTGTTGAGTTGTGCTAAGTAGCATACTTTTTGAGTTACAGCTAATTTAAGGCAAGCATAGACTAAACAGAAAAAAAGTTCAATAACTCAGTAGCCTTTGAGATTTGATCATATATGTAGAACAATTTTTTTCATCAAATATAATTTTCTATCACCCCTTTAATTATTTGACATAGGAACCCTATGACTCAAGTGGCCACTGAACGATCCTCCGGAAGGTTCGGAGTGAATTTGATCCTAGAACTCTGGGAATTTTTCTTAAACACTTGTGGCTATGTCCAAACCATGAAGAACCATGTATGAGCCCAAGTGGCCTCCGGATGGTCTCCCGAAAAATCGATAACATCCTTTACAGTGCTCAATTTGTGAATTTGAATTTTTTCAAAAACAATTGTTACCGTAACCAAACCATAATTAAACAATTTTGAATTGAATATGGACTCGAGTGGCCACTCTTTGGAAGATCCGGAACATCAGTTTAAATGTTCGATTTGTTAATTGGATCCTTTGGAGAATTTAAAAATCAACCGCTTTAACGGATATTCCAGATCTTCCGGAGGACCATCCAGTGGCCACTTGAGAAGACAAGTCACAACTGTGTTTGCACATGGTTCGGGCATAGCCACAAGTGTTTTAGAAAAAAAAATCCCAGAGTTCATGTATCAAATTCACAAATTGACCACTTTTACGGATGTTCCGAATCTTCCAAAGGATCGTCCAGTGGCCACTTGAGTCTAAATTCAGGTCAAAACTATTTCTTAATGACTCGGTCACTGTAACAAATGTTTTAGCGAAAATTCCGGAGTTTTAGGATCGAATTCAAAAATTGAACATTTTTAATGGTGTTCCGGGTCTACCAGAAGATCACCCAGTGGCCATTTGGGTTCAAACACAAGTCACAACTGTTTCTTCATGGTTTGGACATAGCCACAAGTGTTTTAGAAAAAATCCAGAGTCCTAGGATCGAATTCACAAATTGACCACTTTTATGGATTTTCCGGATCTTTCGGAGGACCTGCCAGAGGCCTCGGAATATAAGTTCAGAGGGTTGATTCGTTTATGATTGTATAGCAAAAAAATATCCCCATAAGAAATAAAAAAAAATCAATAAAATATCCAAAATGGCCATAGGATAGACCCCACGGGATTTCCGTATAAATCCGGAACCATTAATCTGACTTGACCAACAATGATGTCCTATAGAACTCCGATAACTTACCGAGTATTGGCGGGGTACTAAGCTTGAATCACTTAAAAATTGAGAAAACAAGAGCCAACTGAACATCAAAATGGATGAGTGCAAAATACGTCAGCAACGTAAAGGTAATAACGGCGAACAATTTTGAAAGTTTTTCAATCCCTTCTTCCCCCCATGAAAGATTTTTTTTTCTAATAATTTCGACAAATTTTATATGGCGCAAAATAAATTCCCAAGCTACCCCTCCCCCCTAAACCGTTACGTAATTAGTGTACAGCCGATAAGGATAGGTTCCTTATTCACGCCCCGTGCATACCGGGAATAAGGATTCCGGACTGTACATATGTTGTTAACATACTAAAATTACTCTAATATCAGAACCCCCTCCCTCTCCCCCTCGCAGCGTATTGTCATATTTTATACATTGCCGATTATCAATTGATTAGACTTTGCCACTGAAAAAGAATAACATTACTTGCGGTTGATTTTTTCCCCCTGAGGTGTGACGGTTCTTGCTTTACTCCTAATAGTGAGAACCTACTCAAAACACAAACGCAAGCACTCTGTGAGGATTAGAGTACAAGCTTGATGGAACTCCTCACAGAGTACTCAGCAATGTTATGCTCAGCTCTCAGATGTCTGCATTCGCTCTCTTGGGGTATCGCTCTAGCTCTGCTCATGGTTATTTTTATTTGACTCTTTGTGAGTGAGTCAAACCACAGCCTCCTAGAGTTTGGGGAGTTTTATCAAGCCTGGCTTTTTCTGCTGGAGAGATTCGAGACAAGTGTGTGCGTCGTTGTTCTACAAGCTTACTGGTATAGTCGAAAGCGTAGATGGAAGACGAAATAAAAATGCTCGACTTCGTATGCTTTTTCTGCTGGAGAGATTCGAGACAAGTGTGTGCGTCGTTCTACAATGTTCTACAATGTGCGTCGTTCTACAAGCTTACAGTTACAGGTGTATTCAGATCTAAGCGTACATTAGCGGAGCGGAGCAAAATTTGCGTTGGAATGAGAGAGACAACTAGTACTTTTCTCTCTCTCGTACCTTCGCAAAATCTCTCTCCGCGCGTAAAATATCGCTCAGATCTGAATACACCTTACTGGTATAGTCGAAAGCGTAGATGGAACACGAAATAAAAAAGACAAAAAACCATTACATCGCCTTCCTAACATTCGTTGCGATGTTCATGAACAGAGGATGATAGGAACTGGAACTAACATTCATTGTAATAGATTTTTGGTTTGCGTGAAGGTATTGCTGTTATTGTACGCTTTAGCACCTCCCGGCTGTAGTGGTAGCTTGCCAAATCTAGCCAGAACTTTACTGGACCTTTGTGAGCCTTAATGAAAGGTAATATACATTTCTCCAAGCACACTTGCTTATATAGCTTCGAGTCCATCGTTTAATTGGTGATGAAAAGTTTGGTAAATTTTCTACTTTTCGCGATATTCCGAAATGATTGTTTTCGATGTGGGTGCGCAGGATCAATTTTCTTTTTTTGTCTAGTCTAGTACAATTTGATTTTAATACTGCACGTATCGAGACGAAACTTTCACCACTGAAACACGTGTACTTTCATACAAGTCAACTACCAAATCGGAAGTGTATTAAATTCAATCTTCTTAATAGTATTATGTCATGGAAACAGTGGGAAAAACACTTACGATGATTGTTCGACTGGCATCAAATTAAATCGGTCCAGTTTCAGCCAACATTTGAAAAATCTTCTTTACAAGGATAGTCATTCAAGTTGATTCGTATTAAAGCATCAATCCATAACGCAAAAGTTGACGTAGAGTTGACTCATCAACTGTACATTCAATTCAAATTCTACATAGCATGATCCTATTTATATCTTCTTCTTCTTCTTCTTCATTCCTTTATTTAACGTCGGTCTCTGTTACGCAATCTAGTGCCAATCACCGACGGACATCGATTGCCATCCAATGACGGCAATCGAATGTGCAGGAAGGCAGCTTCCACACCTGCGTAGGATATCGCACCCATTCAAACACACATGGACCGGTACCAACGGCTTTACTTCCCTTCCGAAGGAAGACGTGGACCAGAGATTTTTATGCCTCAGAAAAATCCCACCGACTCCGGCTGGGATTGAATCCAGACCCATTGGGGTGAGAAAGCAGTTACGCTTACCACTACACCACCGGCACCGGCTCTTTAATATCCCGAAGAAACGTGCTCTTTTTTTTGGCTCAGCTCTCGTACTCTTTTCGGTCCCAAGCTAATCGATGCACCCCTCGAAACATAGGAAAATCCACGAACCCCTAATTTTTTCTGTCAAACTTTCATAGCGAATCAAAACTAACATAGTGTAGTACTAGATTTTCGACTATAATGGGCTAGTCAATCGATGTACTTGGGACCGACAGGCTAGTCCAGTGTGAACCAATAATCGTTAGTTTCCACCAGTTGATTAAACTGAGTTTAATGTCAAATTGATTATGTTTTAAGCAAAATGAGAATAGTTTAATTTATCATTGCGTTAAACGTCATCAATCTCTATATTCATAGTCTGGCGGATAGAATCTCGGGAACCAATTGAGCTGTCAAATAGTGGAACCAATCGAGCAAATCATGACCAACAACAGAAAAAAGCACATCGGCTATTGCGTACATAACTTCGGAAAACCCTTTTTTTTTGCTCTTACAGAGCAAGCATTCCAGGTGACGATAGTTAGCGGTTTAGACGCCATACTGGATGATGAACTTACCGAGCACTTGGATCTGTTCGGGCTTATTGCGGCACTTATACCCCGTTCACATTACAGCGTATATCACGTATACTGTCTTGCAATGAGCACTCATACAAAGGATTTCCAATGAAAACTAGATGTATGAGTGCTCATTGCAAGACAGCGTATATCACGTGATATACGCTGTAATTTGAATGGGGTATTACCACAAACGAAGTGACAGACGACTTACTGGCGAAGAAATCCATTAAAATAATGTGGTTCACTGTAATAGAATTTTCTTGGAAGCTTGTGCTATCATCCACCAGATGGGTTAGTTTTTTTGTTTTGATTTGAACAAAGTTGATTTTGTGTACAATGATTCTTTGACAGTGTGCAAAGAGTGCGTATCACTTTGTCATTTTTTTATGCATTTCAGTTTTGAGTAGAGTGAAAGAGATAGAACCAAAATATTCTAGTACATTTGGTGAAAATGCTAGTTCAATCTAGTAGTAGTGTTGCCATGTGGTACAATCCAGTAGTAGTGGTGTTGCCATGTGGTACACTGAAAAATTGCAATAGCAGGTTAGTCACCAAAGTTTTCGAGCCGCTCCGTCTGTCACTTCGTTTGTGGTATTACCATAGAGGTAACTCTAAGACCACTGGGTCCCGAAGAAAATCATTATTATTTTTGGCTCACTCAGTACCAGAACAATGGTCCCAAGCAGTCCCAAGCTATTTCACTCACCCCTGCATGTTTTGCATGAATCCACACACCCCTGATGTTATCTGTCAAACTTTCATAGCGAATCAAAACAAACATAGTGTAGTAATAGAATTTCAACTAGAATAGGGAACGTTAATCATTTGCATGGGACCAATAGGCTACTAAAGTGGTGAGCCAATTTAAAATCGTTAGTTTCGTATTGATTGTTGGTATTACGAAGAGCACCGGACATGTTGACGAAAATTTCCATCAGTTCATCCGCTGAGAACAGATTGGGGTTGTTGTTTTGCGCTGTTGGTTGTCTCCAGAATCCAGGGGGGGGAGGGAGAGCTTTGGCAAGCAGAATCACCGGAAGTTGCTTGAGCGGGATGCACCCACGAATTCGCTTGCCTTTGCTGAGGAGCACGAAGAGGCGGGAAATCCTCCGTCCGAAATGCCGGGACTTTGTCCTTCTTGCGTCCTGGTTGGTTTGATGCGTTTGAAGTCCTCGCGTTTGGAGCACTGTCTGTTGAAACCGTGATGTGCACCACCACAGTTGGCGCATTTTAACGCCACGGCTCCATCCATGTTCTTGAGCGCAGTTGCTGCAGCGTGGCTTGATGTTGCAGTTGCGGGTACCGTGACCAAAATTGAGGCACCGCTGGCACTGCGTTACTTCACGATGGCCGCCACGGTATGGCTCCCACCGTACGATGATGGAGTAGATCGATCGGATGGCTTGCAGCGCATTGAGAGTGCACCAGGAAGAGACAATCCGGGTACGTCTTGACGTTTTCGTCTCTCCTTGTCATTTGGAAGACAGCGATTGGGGCTAGCTTGTACCGGTTGATTTCAGCTTCGACCATCTTGGGGTCGAAGTTTGGTAGAGCCCTGATGACTACCTTGAAGGGCTTCTCACCGGGGATGTCGTGCGTGAAGAATTCCGCCTTGGAATCCTTCAGATATTTCACGGCCACTTCGTACTCCGCTTTTGTTCGCAGCATCACCTTGGTGCCGATCCTGCCGAGCTTAAACTCAGCTGCAACGCCCAGCGATGAGAGATCGTCAATCAGCGTGTTGAGTGGTACTTTGTGGCATACGGAACGCACATGCTGTAAAATCCCACCTAGTAACATAAAAGCATTCATACAACCGGCACCATGCCGCGTCAAACCAATAAATATCATGTCTTCGAAATGCTTATGCAACAAATGCAAATGACTGCATAAAGCAGTTCGAAGACCCTCAGCAGTTTCCAATAAATTACGACATGGCACAAAAGTGTCCTGCTCGTATTAGCACAAACGAAGTGACAGACGGAGCGGCTCAATAATTTTGGTGACTAACCTGCTATTTCAATTTTTCAGTGTACCACATGGCAACACCACTACTACTAGATTGTACCACATGGCAACACTACTAATGGATTGTACTAGCATTTTCACCAAATGTATTAGAATGTTTTGGTTCTATCTCCTTCACTCTACTCAAAACTGAAATGCATAAAAAATGACAAAATGATACGCACTCTTTGCACACTGTCAAAGAATCATTGTACACAAAATCAACTTTGTTCAAATCAAAACAAAAAAACTAACCCATCTGGTGGATGATGGCACAAGCTTCCAAGAAAATTCTATTACAGTGAACCACATTATTTAAATGGATTTCTTCGCCAGTTAGTCGTCTGTCACTTCGTTTGTGGTATTATTTGGACATATGTCAAGGTCATCAGTTCCCGCAAGCAGCTAGCTATCAAGGCTCAACCTGGTCTCTATAGAAGGTGTGGATTTATAGGCCCGAATGTATTGGTGAGATTAATCATCGTCCGACCATTTTCCAGAACACGCTAGTAGGAAGTGTTAAAAATCCATATAGAATTTGAGAGAAGTGGGAATAATTCGCTTTGGGTGTATATTCAGTCCCCAGAAAGCAAATAAAATCAAATTGGTGAAAAAGTTAGCTCTCACGAGTTCAATCTCTCGAAGTCCCTCCTTTTTTACATATTCTGCACAAACGATACTTTCCGCCGCCCCATACATATAATTTGGAAGGAAATCCTGTGAGGGGTGATTTTTATTTTTTTTATCTAGTTCGTTTATTTGGAAGGCTCAATCGCGTTAGCTTTACGGAGCCGATAATTCATTGTTCACTGTGTGAAACAAAATTCACTTAGTTCTATGTCTAGCAGGAGTTGGGCCGATTACTCGCGGCTTACTCGAGGTTAGAAGGGTACATTTTCGAAGGATAGGATCAGGGGAGGAGCTTGGGGTAGGGTTTCGTTGTCTCATCAGAGCGTTGTCGCCAGTATGAACGGTAGTGCTGTTCTAGCTTCGTCCGGAGTTCGACCGGCTATGGTGGGTGACCAGTGGGCGACGATGAGACTCATCGAGACGGGGGGACAAGACAAACAAAAACTAATAAAGAGAGACAAAAGACAAAAGGAATTAAATTCTTATACTAGACATTTGAAGAAAAACATAAACGGACTGCATATAGCAGAGATCACGGGTTGCCAACACGTCTCTGATAGGAACATAGGGTTGTCTTCCTTGTTTCATCGACCGAATAGCCTCAATCGAACTGAGACTATCGGTGAAGATGAAGTAATGGTCTGCGGGCATGTTGGAAATCATCCCCAATGCGAAGTTGATTGCTGCCACCTCAGCAACAAAAACGGAACAAGGTTCCTGAAGTTTGCGGAAGGCGATAGAGTTTTCATTGAAGACACCGAAGCCAGTGGATCCATTGAGACGGGACCCGTCTGTAAAATATCTTTTCATGCAATTGACTTGTTGGTACTTTTCAGTAAAAATACGCGGAATAATAATAGGTCGAAGTTGATCGGGAATCCCATGAGTTGCTTGTTTCATGGTCAGATCATATTCAATTGAGGAACTGCGATTGGTGAAGTGAACACGGTCTGGAGTATAACAAGGAAGACACATATCTGATGATATGTAGTGGTGGTAGATTCTCATAAATCGAGATTGGGCTGAAGAATTTCTTCAAAATTAGCAATTATAAGTGTGTTCGTCACTCCGCATTTGATTATGTTGGAGTAAATCGGTAACGCAGTGTGCTGATCACCTCCTTGGAGACCGAACGTCACCCCTAGCAACCTAAGTTTTCTTAAATAAACAACGGTGAAAAACTTTTCATTCCTGTTCAAGACTCCACTCAAGCTAGTCGTTAAATAAAATCCATTCTACTTTTAAACTTTGCTGTTCCGGTTCTTTCTAACAATCAAGAGGTTATGGGCGACTCACGCAAGGATTTGGTCCACGGGATCCCGCAGTTCTCGGGCACCGGTTTCGACAATTGGCAATTTCGAGTGGAGAAGTATCTGAAGTCCGTGAAGCTGTTGGATATCATCAAGAAGGATCCTCCGATGGAAGCGGCCGAGCTCACGAAGTTCCAGGAAGATGACGGTAAGGCAGCGTTCCTGCTGACGTCATTTGTTCATGACGATTTGCTGCATTTGGTGCGGGACAAGGAGACGTCCAAGGAGATGTGGATGAGCCTTGAATCCGCCTACGCCAAGAAGTCCGTCTCGTCGCAGACATTCGTCAGGAAGCAACTTGCGAAGCTACGAATGATGGAAGGTTCGTCTGTGAAAGATCACCTGAAAACCTTCGAAGAGCTGATCCGACAACTGAAGCTGGCCGGAGCGAAGCTTGAAGAGAACGATATTGTGTCCCAGCTGTTTGCTACCCTTCCCGAGTCGTTCGATCCGTTGGTTACGGCACTGGAAAATCTAGGTGAGGAAAACCTAAAACTGGATGTTGTTCGCGAGCGCCTTCTTGCCGAGGAGCTCAAGAAAACCGACCGGGCAGCGGATTCCTGCCAAGAGAAACCTGCAGCATTCCAAGGATCGAAGCAGAAGCCTGGTAAGTTCACCGGAAAGTGTAACCGTTGCCAGAAGAAGGGGCACAAGGCCAAGGACTGTCGTGTGAAGTTGAAGACAGATGGGCGCGCTGAAGCTAACGCTGCTGCTGGAGGTAAGGCGGTGGCTTTTATGACCGGGATATGCTCCCAAAAAAAGGACGAGGGAGCAGTTTCCTTTAAGCTGGATTCCGGAGCCTCGGACCACCTTGTGAATGTGAAGCACTGTTTCGCCGACCTCACGAAGCTGAAGCACCCTGTCGTCATAAACGTGGCGAAGGATGATCAATCCCTGATTTCCCGGCACAGTGGCACGATCAACGGCGTCAACAAGGAAGGTAACTATATCAGCTTGAAGAACGTCCTCTTCGTACCAGATCTTCGAGCGAACTTGCTATCTGTGAAGAAGATGGCAAAAGCGGATCTTGATGTCACATTCACGAAAAAGGAAGCGATCATGAAGCAAGGTCGTGACCTGATTGCGAGATGTCCCATGCGGGGCGATTTTTACGAGCTCGATCTCCGTGTCGATACGGTGGCGGCCAACATGTGTGGAGCTGTGACTGGTAACCTGTGGCATCGTCGACTGGCTCATTTGGGGAGCAAGAGTTTGCAGACACTCGCGAAGCATGGCATGGTAACAGGTATTCCCGAGAAACCAGATAAATTGGATTTTTGTGATGTTTGTGTTCTCGGAAAGCAGTGCCGAGAACCATTCACGGGTACTAGAGTCCGTGCTACAAGACCTCTAGAACGAGTGCACTCCGATGTGTGCGGTCCAATTACACCAGCGGCTTGGGATGATTCTCGGTACTTCGTCACCTTTATTGATGATTACACGCACTTTGCAGTAGTATATCCCATCAAGAAGAAGTCCGAGGTGTTCCAGAAGTTTCGAGAGTACGAGGCCATGGCGAGTGCCGCTCTGGGACATTCGATTTCGAAGCTGACTGTCGACCAAGGGCGCGAGTATTGCTCCAATGACCAGCGTGATTGGTACGTTTCCAAGGGGATCCAAGTCGAGCCAACCGCAGCGTACACACCACAGCAGAATGGAGTGTCCGAACGGTTCAATCGGACAATCGTCGAAAAGGTGCGTGCGATGCTGATTGAAGCCCAAACTCCGAAGAATCTGTGGAATGAAGCGGTTCTAGCGGCGGTATACCTGACGAACAGAAGTCCAACCACCGCGGTATCTGATTGGAAGACTCCTGCGGAAATGTGGACTGGTCACAAGCCGGACGTTAGTAAACTACGTGTGTTCGGCTGTAAAGCATTTGCTTGGGTGTCCACGGCACAGAGGAAGAAACTGGATCCAAAAAGCAAGCCTGCTGTGATGATCGGCTATGCGCCGAACGCCTACCGCCTGTGGAACAAAGAGAAGAAGCAGTTATTCCTAGCCAGAGATGTCAAGTTCGATGAAAACAGTTTTCCGTTTGCCACCCAGATCCGTGACGAAACTCCTTTGGTTGTTGCTCCGTACGAGTTCGAGGATCAAGATGAGGAAGACGTGCAAACCCCTGAACAGTCCGTTCAACCCGATGAGCCGCTGGTGGCTCAACATGACGACATCCTGACTGATGATGAAGAAGGCGAGGTTGAAGACGACGGTGTTGAAGAAACCGGAGCGCTCCCTTCGCAACTAGACCGTGGTTCAAACCTCGAAATGGAAACCCCGAGGCGCAGCGAACGGGAGCGCAGACTCCCCGGTAAGTTGAAAGAATTTCTGGTTGGAAAAATTTTCACTGCCGCGCAATCCCATTCTGCAGATGTTCCCCATAACGTTTCCGATGTACTATTTGACGGTTCCGTTGGACGAGATGAGGCCGAGCGTTCGATCTTCGATATCCCGGAGGCGTACAAGGAGATCGCTGGACGAGCCGACGAAGCTCTTTGGCAGCAAGCGGTCCGTGAGGAACTGCAGTCGCTAGCGGACAACCATGCTTGGCGATTGGTGAGATGCCCTGCTGGTGTGGTTCCGCTC
Source organism: Ochlerotatus camptorhynchus (assembly GCF_037179485.1). NCBI lineage: Eukaryota > Metazoa > Arthropoda > Insecta > Diptera > Culicidae > Ochlerotatus > Ochlerotatus camptorhynchus. Next base: position 92,651 of record NW_027041406.1, read on the forward strand.
AAATCGAAATGGGTCTTCCGAATCAAGCCGGACGAGCATGGCGAACCGATCCGTTACAAGGCGCGCTTGGTGGCGAAGGGATTCCAACAGAAGCCCGGAGTCGACTACAACGAAACATATTCCCCCGTAGCAAAGTTAGCCACGATACGAACCGTTCTTGCTGTAGCAACCCACCGAAGGATGCACGTTCACCAACTCGATGTGAAGACCGCATTCCTCTACGGTGAGCTTGAAGAAGACGTCTACATGGCCATACCCGAAGGAGTTGCAGCACCGCCGAACTTCGTTTGCAAGCTGGATCGATCGCTGTACGGACTCAAGCAAAGCCCCCGCTGTTGGAACAACAAGCTAAACGACCTTCTACTGGATTTCGGCTTTACCCGTTCCCGGCATGATTACTGTCTATATACTAGGATCGACGATCGAGGGGGGGTATACATAATCATCTACGTGGACGATTTGCTCATTGCTGGCGATCGACTGGACCTGGTGAAGGAGATCAAGCGTGCTCTTTCCAAGAAGCTCCAGATGACGGATTGCGGCGTGGTTAATCATTTCCTTGGAATGAAGATCCGATACGACCGCGCCACCGGATGCATGTACCTGGCGCAAGAAGCTGCTGTGGACCGTGTGCTGACGAAGTTCGGCATGCAAGACTGTAACCATGTCAAAACCCCAATGGAGAAAGGCTGTTTCCTGCCACCACAAGCTGCGAATCCTGTGTCGCATCCATACCGTAAATTGCTGGGCAGCCTGATGTATACGATGCTGTGTGTTCGACCGGACATATGCTACGCTGTTGGATACCTAGGGCGCTTCCAAGTTCAACCTGATGAGGCCCACTGGCAAGCCCTGAAGAGAGTGGTCCGTTACGTGAAGGGAACGAAGAACTTGAAGCTCCAGTACAAGCAAAACGACGACGCCGAGGCACTTGTCGGGTACGCAGACGCTGACTGGGCATCGGATGCTGAGGATAGGAAATCCGTTAGTGGCTTCGTCTTTAAGGTCTTTGGGAACACCGTGTCTTGGGCAAGCCGCAAGCAACAAACCGTTGCACTGTCGTCGTGTGAAGCCGAGTATGCAGCTTTAAGTGCCGCGGCCTCCGAAGGGCTGTGGCTGCACGGAATCCTTGAAGACCTGAAGCAAGTTCGACCGGACACGGCATTCAAGGTGTACGAAGACAACCGTGGGTGCATTGCAATGGCCACAAACACCGAAAGCAAGCGTGTCAAGCACATCGATGTAAAGCACCATTTTTTGCGCGACCATGTGGCACAAGGAAGACTTCAAATCGAAGCAATTGATACAGCAAACCAAATAGCGGACACGTTCACCAAGCCCCTGGAACCTGGACGTTTCCGCGAACTGAGGACCCTCCTAGGACTGACCGATTCAGGGGGGGTGTTGGAGTAAACCGGTAACGCAGTGTGCTGATCACCTCCTTGGAGACCGAACGTCACCCCTAGCAACCAAAGTTTTCTTAAATAAACAACGGTGAAAAACTTTTCATTCCTGTTCAAGACTCCACTCAAGCTAGTCGTTAAATAAAATCCATTCTACTTTTAAACTTTGCTGTTCTGGTTCTTTCTAACAATCAAGAGATTAGTATTCTGAGAGAGAGCTCCCAGAAACGGTTCTGGAGGGGTGTTACTCCTGCCAGAACCTCGAGACTCATGTTATGCGTTGAGTGCATACAGCCTAGAGCAATACGCAGACAACGATATTGAATTCGTTCCAATTTTATTAGGTGACTTTTTCTTGCCGAGAGAAAGCAGAAAGAGCCGTACTCTAGAACAGAGAGAATAGTTGTTTTATAAAGCGTTATGAGGTCTCCCGGATGAGCACCCCACCATGTGCCGCAAATTGAACGGAGAAAGTTGATCCTCTGCTGACATTTTTGCTTCAAATACGTAATATGGGCATTCCAAGTGCACTTTGAATCAAACCAGACCCCAAGGTACTTGAAAGACAATTATTGGGTAACGTTTCTGCCCAAAAGATTAAGCTGCATTTGGGCTGGGTACCGCTTTCGAGTAAACACTACCAGTTCAGTTTTCTGCGGCGAGAATTCGATCCCTAGATTCATAGCCGAAGAAGACAAGTTATCTAAGGAATTTTGCAATGGTCCTTGCAAGTCCACGGCATGTGGACCTCTTACGGAAACCACACCGTCATCTGCCAGTTGTTTTAGCGTGCATTGTTCTGCCAAACAGTTGTCGATATCTTTGACATAAAAGTTATAAAGAAGAGGGCTGAGACATGAGCCTTGGGGCAGGCCCATGTAACTAATTCTGGAAGTTGTCAGTTTTCCAAGAGAAAAGTTCATTTGCTTTTCTGACAACAAATTGTACAAGAAATTATTTAAAATTCCAGAAAGTCCACATCTGTGCAGATTGTCTGACAGAATTTCAATGGAAACTGAATCAAAAGCCCCCTTAATGTCCAAGAATACTGAAGCCAATTGCTCCTTGTGCGCAAAGGCCAGTTGAATATCTGTGGAAAGCAGCGCTAGACAATCGTTTGTTCCTTTGCTCTTGCGGAACCCAAACTGTGTATTTGATAGCAAGTTATTTGATTCGACCCAGTGATCGAGTCTCCGAAGGATCATTTTCTCCAACAATTTCCTAATGCACGAAAGCATAGCAATCGGACGGTATGAGTTATGGTCAGACGCTGATTTGCCAGGTTTTTTAATGGCTATTACTTTGACCTGTCTCCATTCAGGCGGTACAATGTTGTTTTCTAGCAAAGAATTGAATAAATCTAGCAAGCGTCTTTTAGCGATATCTGGGAGATTTTTCAGAAGATTGAATTTAATCATATCGCTTCCCGGTGAGGAGTTGTTCGATGAAAGAAGAGCCATAGAGAAATCCAGCATTGTGAATGGTCTATCCAGAGAGCCGCCGCTAGGAGACGCTTCTCGAAGAATATTTTGTGCTGGAACTGAGTCCGGACAGACCTTTTTAGCGAAATCGAATATCCATCGGTTGGAGTATTCTTCACTCTCATTGAAAGATGAGCGGTTACGCATGTTGCGAGCCACCCTCCACAAGGTGTTCATTGAGGTTTCTCGTGAGAGTCCCTCGACGAAATTGCGCCAATAACCGCGTTTTTTTGCTTTGATTAATTGTTTCAGCTTTGTCTCAAGCTTTGAATATTCCTCGAAGTAAGTGGAGGTTTTGTGTCTACGAAAAGCTTTGAAAGCATCAGATTTTTCTACATACAATTTTGTGCATTCTTCGTCCCAACCAGGTGTGGCTGGTCTCCTTTTAAAGGGTGCACTTGGAACTTTTCTTTTTTGTGCTTCCAGTGAGCTTTTGTAAATCAAATCGGCTAGGAATCGATATTCTTCCAATGGTGGAAGCGCATCTATTGATTCGACACCGATTGTCACCGCCGTTGCATATTTCTGCCAGTCGATGTTCCTTGTAAGATCAAATGGAACCCGAGATGGTTCTGCAGAGTGACGGCCACACTTTATTGAAATGATGATTGGCAACTGATCGCTACCATGGGGATCATTGATAACCTTCCACTGACAATCCAATGATAGCGATCTTGAACACAAAGATAGGTCGAGTCGGCTTTCTCGAGCCGGAGGTTTTGCTATACGTGTCGCTTCACCAGTGTTCAAAATAGTCAAATTGAAATCGTCACATAGTACCATGGGAGTTCATATCACCTTGAATTAATACTGGGGATGGAAGAATCGAAACTAGATTCCAGAGTTGACTACGGCTAATGGAGGTTCTTGGTGGAACGTATACTGAAGCTATGCAAAGATCTTTGTTCTTCACAGGCGACGATTTCGACGCCTGATAGAGCAGGAAGGGAAATTTTGTAGAAAGGGTAGCACTTTTTGATCCCTAAAAGTACTCCTCCATAAGAATCGTCTCTATCCAGGCGAATAATGTTAAAATCGTGGAAGTTGAGTTCTTTATCGGAAGAAAGCCATGTTTCACAGAGAGCAAATATATCACAATCAGAATTGTGAAGTAAAAATTTGAACGAGTCTAGTTTAGGCACTAGACTACGGCAGTTCCACTGTAGCACAGTGATCATATCTTCAACCTCGTTCGACGAATTATCCATCGAAAGATATGATTGATCCAAGGAGGGGCCATGAAACAGTCAATTGCTTAAGATATGATTCTAATGTTGGAAGCAAGGCAGAGACTAAGCTTCTAAGAGGGTCTTGTATGTTGAACATATTTAATATGAATTCCACAATGTCCGAAAAAGCTAGCAAACCGCGTTCGGACTTGGATTTCTTTTGAGAAGTTTGAGGAGCAGCTTTTTTGTTTTTCTTTTCTTTGTTGGGTAATGGCGGAAAATCCTTACTGCAGCCAGGAAGTGGAGCAGTAGGAGCCTTCGATTTTATTTTTTCAGCCCCATTACCCTGGGAATTTTGCAATCCTCTGGGAGTGACTTTAGTTTTCTTACGGCGCACTTTCGGGGAGGAGCATTTTCGTTTTGAGGATCCGTTCGTTTTCAAAGGTGCGTGTACCACCGTAGAGTCACCCTCATCGGATGAGTCAGAGTCCGATTCTTCAGCTGACAAAATCGAAAATTGATTTTCATCTTGGACGGCTGATGCAGCCTTCACCATTTGTGCATATGACTGCTTGGAGCGTCCAGAGATTGAACGCTGCACTTTATCGGAGTGCTGCTTGTACATCGGGCACTCCTGCAAGGGGTGAGGATTCTCGCCACAATAAGCGCATTTTACTGATTCTTTGTGGCAAGAATCCTCTTTGTGGTTTTCACCACATTTGCCACAACGAGTTTTGTTGCCGCAATGGCTGGCTGAGTGTCCCAGCCTTTTGCAGTTGGTACAATTATATACCCTCTGTACAAACAACCGCACCGGAAAAAAAGCACCATCAACTTTGACAAAGTTTGGGAGAACTGAACCAGTGAAAGTCACCCGAAACGAGTCTGAATGCTGATAAACTTTCTTGCCATCTTGCAAAGATACTGAATGCAGTTGCCTACACAGCAAAAAAAGTTGTTGAATATTACATCGAAACTGCTGCAACCAGGTCAATCCATCGGTTGTGTAATATCACATTGTACGATGTACATCGATTTTGCGAACAAAATTACATCCATTGATGTAATATTGTATCTGCTTTTAGTTATTACATTATTATTTCATACATCAGCTTGAATTACGTTGATCGATATTACTTTTTTTTTTTGCTGTGTAACATCCAGTATCTGTACCTGCTGACCGATTTTCGAGTTTTTGAAGCAACCCGATGCTCGTTTTAAATCCTCGACACTCAGACTCGCGTCGGAAACCACAACTTCTATCTCCACATCTCGAGAAGGGATGTATATGTTGTACTCAACACTAAACAGCTCATGTTCAGCAATTTTATTTGCCACATCATAAGTCGGTGCTTCTACACGCAGTTTATTGAATCTCTCCTTATGTACCAAGATTCCCGGATACTTCCGCAGCAAGTCTCTCGAAATGTCAAGAGTTTTCAAAGGTTTATTTTTAGGCCGAAAAAAGACAACCCATGGTCCTTTCGAAGACGGTTGGTAGTATCTAGTTCGCGCAACGTAGGTATCCGAAGACGCCATGAGTGTTGCGCAAAAGCAGTGCACAACCGCTTAAAAAGGAAAGGAAAAAAAAACAAAAAAAAAAAACCCTTCACCAATTAAACTACTTAACTACTAGATGTTAATATTTTGTTGCCCAGTGTATAAACAACCAAGCAAAACAAAAACAAAATTATCAAAAAAAAAAAACTTTTCACTAGTTGCAAGAAGTTGCACCACTATAGCCCTCACAACCCTATCAGGGGAGAGGGCAAAGCCACGCGCAAAATTTTATAACAAAAGCGCGGCAATGGGCTAGAGAAGACTATTGTATAGTATACTTAACACCGGCCGGTGCCGGCTGTGTGAGCTGGTGCAGCCAATCCGTTTGCTGCTTTGTTGTTGTTTCTTGCTGCTTTGGAGTGGTGATGAGACGATGACGGTGAGATGATAGTCTACCTATAGCGTCGCTAAAGGTGGTTACTTCCTCTGCTGACTGCGGTTGCCTTGGGCACTGAACTTCGTCCACGGTAGGTAAAACGCGCGATATAAAAAAAACCACTATGGTGGGAAAAAAAACTCCACCGGCTACGAAACCAATACCCGCAACGGAGACACGAACAAACTACGTCCGGCTACTTCAAGCTATCGGCGAGGAATGAGGGGTGAATTGAATACACTTTAATTAAAAAATGCACAAAACTTAAAAAATCATAAATAACAAAAATTTCAAAATGCACCTTTTAAAGTCGCGTAGATGAATCGAAAATACTCAAGTTGACAGTCCCTTGGATTCAATGACGTTTATATAAGGTCTGGGCCAAAGGGCCCATTGGTGTTAGTGAAATGTGCAAATGTTTAGTGGTGTTCGTATTTTATTGCAATGTTTATCTTTTTACACGAAACAGCTGTTAGCAGTGACGTATTTCTATCTGTTCTCAGTATGTTGGCAGTGACGTATGTCTATCTGTTCGGAGATGTTCAGCAATGTTTACAACATTTTTGCTTCTAACACCAGCAAGCTGCCTGTTGGCCCAGACCTTATATAAATGTCATTGCCTTGGATTCTCTTCATCAACTTTCTCATTGAAATAAATTCTACAAATTTGATACGCTTGCAAATAAAAAACGGAAAGAGTTAAGATAATTCAGTGCCAACATTTCAAAGGGGCGTAACTGCTTTTGTAAACAATGGCTTTAGCTGTCGATTTTTCGCATCTTAAAGCTCACTCCTTCAAAATAACAATGCTAGATGGTAGAGGAAATATTCCTCTACCTATTGGTGTCATTATTTTTCATAAGTGAGCTTTTATTCGCGAGATATCGTCGGCTAAAGCCATTGTTTACAAATGCAATTACGCCCCTTTGAAATGTTGGCACTGAATTGATGATTGATCAATTAAGGCTGTGAACCATTTGCCGAGATAAATTTAACTCGTGGTTAAAAGTGACATTTCGAAAGTTATTTTCTATGTTCGAAAATCCCCGTGCTGTCGATCGACCGGTTTTCGAGCCACGGTTGTCAAAATTTAACTTCTTGTCTGTCAGAAATAACCATGCTCGGATAGCAGGGTTAATCGATAACTTTTCATCTGTCAAATTTTAACCAAAAGTTAAAATAATCCACCAAATGGTTCAGAGCCTAAGGCTGTGAACCATTTGCTGAGTTAAATTTAACTCGTGGTTAAAAGTGACATTTCGAAAGTTATTTTCTATGTTCGAAAATCCCCGTGCTGTCGATCGACCGGTTTTCGAGCTACGGTCGTCAAAATTTAACTTCTTGTCTGTCAGAAATAACCACGCTCGGATAGCAGGGTTAATCGATAACTTTCCATCTGTCAAATTTTAACCAAAAGTTAAAATAATCCACCAAATGGTTCAGAGCCTAAAAGAACTAAATGTTCACATTTGTTGCGTCCACTAGCGGTCCTACCTCAAGCTTCCGTTCGTGCCCCTAGGCACAGACCCTTCTACTTTTTTGTTTTGCTGTGGATAGCTGCGCGCACGCTGGGTAGATAGAAAGAAAATTGATGACGATTCTGAAGATTTCTTGCAAAAAGGTGATGCGCGATGCAAGTAGATGCGAGAAATGAAAGAAGATTTTTCGAAGAATGATTCGCTAGTGTGCGACTTGTTGAGAATCTAAATTCGCTCCCCTCGCTGAGAAGGGTCGTTTTGTTGCCAAAGTTGGCGATGATTTAACCTCCGAAACCGTACAGAGTGCGTCTGTCGCTTCAAAGCGTAGACGACACATCCATGGCCGCTTACGCTTGGCGTGTTCAGTGTAGGTGGCAGCATCACGGATCTCATTTTCCAAGAACACCTTCAGCACACCTCGTAGATCAGACCGGAAACACGTCAACATTAAAAAGGATTGAATAATATAACAGAAAAGTTAAGACTCAGTAAGAAAAATGTTGATGACTTATTCGAAAGTTTGAAATCACTTAAAAAAGTTCTGACTCCGTTTTGAATCTGCTTTGAAAAGTGTAACCTCAACTAGGAATTTCCTGAATCGTTTCTGATTTGGTCTCACTTCTAAAAAGGTTAAACCAATTTTGAAAAGATTGGATTTAGCTCGGAAATTGTTGAATCACTGTAGAAAAGAATTGAATCATTAAATAGCATTGCAGCAGGTTTGTAAGTTAAACAATTTTGATCATTGCCAACAATGTCGAATAACGACCCAATGAAAATGGTTCTTGGAAGCGACCCGACTGGAACAAGACGAAGATGTGCGCAGCGAACAAAGGGGATCGATCAAATTGAAGGCAGCTTACCTAGTGAGCTGTCAAACAAGATTAGGAACGATGCTCGATGAAATCCGTTTTCAACAACTGAAACCGGCTGATCCCATTTCAAGGACCTGGCATGCCGTACCGGTCTAGTATCAATTTATGTAAAAATTCTACAACATAATAAAAGAGTCGTTCTGGTTGGCCGTGTAGAGTATTAAAAATACTCTAGAACCTATTTAGGATTACATAAGAAAAACAAAAATCCTAATTCGGCCAACGCCCACCAATATTATTGTAGAATTTTATCTGTGTGAATGCACAATAATTTAATAAATTTTCTATTTAAGTTTCATTTTAAATGCAGATTACTAATATACAATTACAATGTACCTCACTACCGGTAAAGAACCTAGCCGGCCCAAATTTTACAGTCAAAGTATGAAATTGCGTTTAAAATAAGTTTTCTTGTGTAGGTCATGTTTTGTTTTGGAAGAAGTGAGATCTCGACTTAAAAAAAATTCCCGTTCCAGGGCATAAAAAAATATGATAAGCTTGGCCAAAATTTCAATCTTTGATTTTTAATATACCACTTTTCGAAAGTTTCAATACTTAGCCCAAGCTACCTTAAGTATTATAAAACATTGGTAAAAATATGTTCAACATTTGTAGCGAAATATAGTCAACTGTCCCACATCCGCTGCGTCTATTTTGCAAATGTATCACAACCTTGGTTTTGTGGGCTGTGGAATTATTGCTCATCAGAATCTTGTCCTATATAAGACATTTCCTTCCTTATTGTTGTTTTAACTACTATCAGCTGAATTATTTGCAACTGATTAGGTAATGTAGGTACACTTCAGAAGCTACACCAACGGAAATTCGGATCAATATAAAGTTCAACTTGCACTTCTGGAAGGGGAAAAATATTATCTAATAATATATTACTATAGCCTATCAGTTATTTTCTTACACAAACGCATTAAAATCCACTCGGCAATTCACAATAAACAGGTATTAGAACCTACCATAGAGTTCACTCTAAAATACAAAACAAAAATGAGATCTACCATACATCGAACAATGGCATCTAGATCGCAAAATGTCCTTAAAACCAATGCAAACAAACCGGATACATCTAGGTACTAGCATTATGTGCGAAACCACTTGCCATCAAGACTAAGTAGTGAGCTTTACCTATCAAATAAAAAAATCGGTAGGTAAAACGAATTGCACTCTATTGCTGCTGTCGCGGTGGTGGGATCCCACCCTGGGACAGCGACGACGAAGATCAATCGTCCAACAGGTGGATCGTCTTCGTTTGAAAACGAATTCTGTTGGTGTTCTTGACCGGACCGTCCAGGAGCAGATTGGTGGCCATACCACTTTCCCTGCCCTCCAGTTGGCTCCAGATGGATTTCAATTTCTCTTTCTCTTTTGACTTTTCCGCTTTTTTGCAGATTTTTCTGAAAACATGTAACGGGTATCAGCTTGAAAAAGTTTCCTTTCAAATTTGGTAAAGCAGCTTACTTTTTGTCTACTTTAATAGGAGCGCAACCTCGCTTTTGAGCATGCATCTGAAGTTGTTCTTGCATTCTGTAACAAATAAAAATGAATTCAACTTCACTTCAACAACAATTGAGAAAAGGACTCACTTTTTTAGATTCTTCGGCAACACCCTCGGTTTGGGTGCGGCGCAATAATTGGTCGGATCTTCCGGATGGTACCCGTAGTCTTCCCCCCGCAGCCACCCATCGTACTGTTCCGGCTGGAATCTTCGGACAAAGGTTTCCATCGAAATTTTCACCATATCTGGCCGGCAGTTGCAAACCGATGCTCGCTTTCCGTACTCGATCCACCGTTCCGTGGCAAAGTTTGTCGATTCAGCACAGTTAAAGCCGTGATTAAATCCTGCGTGGTACCCGTACGGGAACGTGATCATGATTTCCCCTGGTTCCTGTGTTATTTTGTTGAACGGAATGCCATTCTGCTTCAGGACCTGCGTACTGATTAGGGTCATTTTATGTCTCAGGAATGCTTTGCATTCCTGATAATTTGCAGGGAAGTATCGTTCCGCTAACTTTTCAAGCTTTTTTCCATGTTCCGGCGGAATGGCATACCACGTTTTCGGTGCCCCAAAGTGCAGATAGTTGATCGAATACAAATCCATATCTTCGGTGTGCCAAGCGAACGTGGTCTTCCACATTCCAAAGTACAAGTACGCCGTATTGACTCCCGCTATCGATATGTTATAATCCGTATTGACATAGTCCAGGATCGTCCCCAGGCAGTTGATGTTCCACACCTTAACATCCGAGTCAGTAATACTCCCGGGCACATCCGCTCCGTAGATCGGTGCCACATAGGTCACATTTTTCCAGAATTTTTTCTCCAAATCTTCGTAGTCAAAGTGCTTCGGTGTGGCGTGCCGTTCCTGACGGGTTTTATCGTAAAACTCTTGAACATTCATCGAGCGCTTCTGGATGTTGAGCTGCTGGTATAGGCCCTGCATGCCGGAAACGACCTGCGATATCGGAGTCCTGATGGTGACGTTGATGTTTTTCAGATCATAGCCCTGCTTGCGGGGGATCCATTCAGGGGGAGGAATTACCTGGAATCCGAATTCGGGTCAAGAAAATTTCTAAGAGTTGCAAAACAACAAACCTTCACAAGACCAGCCTTGTGCGCTCCCTTCGATTCCATGTAGTCGATGTAGCCGGGAAAGTCCTGGAACTCTTCCCAGGTCGGTCGGAAGACCATGATCCTGGGGATGGCCATCGCAGGGCACTGTTTTTTTTTCACTGAAAAACTGCAAATATTATTAATTTCACTGCCGATCGTAAATACACGGGAGCACGGGATGATGGGGTGGGACTTTTGTTTTGGATTCGATTTGACAGTAGTAGTTCTCTCCGCTCTCCCATCGCTCTCTTATTTCTCTCATGATATTGAGTATTGGGCAATTTTGTTTTTTAGATCGATTCTCGAGTAAATTTTCAAGAAGACTTAACTTATCCCTACCTTAATACCAACAATCACTACTTGACTAGCCTATTGGTACCAAGCAAACGATTAACGTATCCCATTTTAGTCGAAATTCTAGTACTACGCAATGTTTGTTTTGATTCGCTATGAAAGTTTGGCAGATAAAATGAGGGGTTATTGGTTTTTCCTCTGTTTCGAGGGGTGAATCGATTAGCTTGGGACCGAAGAGAGTACCAGCAACAATCAATACGAAGCTAACGATTTTAAATTGGCTCACTACTTGACTAGCCTATTGGTCCCAAGCAAACGATTAACGTATCCCATTCTAGTCGAAATTCTAGTACTACGCAATGTTTGTTTTGATTCGCTATGAAAGTTTGACAGGTAAAATGAGGGGTTATTGGTTTTTCCTCTGTTTCGAGGGGTGAATCGATTAGCTTGGGACCGAAGAGTACCAGAGCTGAGCCAAAAAGTTGAGCACATTTCTTCGGGACCTTCTAGTCTTAGAGTTACCTCTATGGTACCAGAGCTGAACCAAAAAGTTGAGCACGTTGTTTCGGGACCTTCTAGTCTTAAAGATACGTTTTCGGGTTTTTTGACAGATAATGCATGGGCTAACTGTCAAAAAACCTGAAAACGTATCTATTGTGCGCCGGCCTTTAGAGTTACCTCTATGTTAATACCATAGAGGTAACTCTAAGACCACTGGGTCCCGAAGAAAATCATTATTATTTTTGGCTCACTCAGTACCAGAACAACGGTCCCAAGCAGTCCCAAGCTATTTCACTCACCCCTGCATGTTCTGCATGAATCCACACACCCCTGATGTTATCTGTCAAACTTTCATAGCGAATCAAAACAAACATAGTGTAGTAATAGAATTTCAACTAGAATAGGGTACGTTAATCGTTTGCTTGGGACCAATAGGCTACTAAAGTGGTGAGCCAATTTAAAATCGTTAGTTTCGTATTGATTGTTGTTAATACTACGTTCAGACTAAAGAGCCTGAATTTATAAAGAGGCGACATCTTATCTATTTGACAGGTCTTCTGCTCGATTGGAATGACTTTTCCTATGACTTTGACAGACAATCGATTTTTCCAATTTTGACATGTCGTCTCTTTATAAATCCAGGCTCTTTAGTTCAGACTATGACTATAGCTGATATCATGTAATATAAGCTGTCTTGCAATGAGCACTCATACATAGGATTTCCAGTGAATACTAGATGTATGAGAGCTCATTGCAAGACAGCCTATATTACATGATATAAGCCATAGTCTGTGCGGGGTATAAAAGAAAAAAAAGTGCTAAAGTATTATCACAGACAAACATACATAACCCTCACAATCACATTCATCGCATATAATGTTTTAGTTGGGAATGTGCTTGCATTTGTCATGGTGGCGCCACTGAAGCATTGAGCAAGCCAGTTCTTTTTCACGTGTAGTTAGTAGATGTCAGCTCTTGAAAATGATAAGTGGTCAAGGCATCCCACTGGAGACACATACCACGTCTGACGAATACAGAAAAAAAAAGATGTTGAATATTACATCAAAACTGCTGCATATGTACACAGAATTCGAGAACAAATCATGTTTATGACTGTAATATTCTATCAACTTTTACCAGTTATTGATGTTCAATACTTCACCATGAATATCATTGATTGATACATATTTTTTTCTTCTGTGTACACATTGAAGTGATGAGCGGTGGTAGAAAGGGTACTAATAAGTGATGCATTACCTCGTTTAAAAACTTGTTTCCAGCAAAAGAAAAAGCAAACCAAGCAAACAAAACAAATCCCAAGCAAAAGTCTTAGCTTCCGAGAATTTTTTCTACGGATCCGTATTTCTGCAGAATTCAATCAATTCTATAGATCTTCTGAAAATTTCATAGAACCGGCATCACTGACTTCCATCTGTTTTGTTTTTATTCAACACAGCTGACGCGTTGATGGGAAAGGCAACTAGTGAAAAAAAATGCATGCACGAGGGATGCTCCGGTTGCAAAACATTGCTTGGGAATGTGGATAATAGATGGTGCTAGCATAGAGGTAACTCTAAGACCACTGGGTCCCGAAGAAAATCATTATTATTTTTGGCTCACTCAGTACCAGAACAACGGTCCCAAGCAGTCCCAAGCTATTTCACTCACCCCTGCATGTTCTGCATGAATCCACACACCCCTGATGTTATCTGTCAAACTTTCATAGCGAATCAAAACAAACATAGTGTAGTAATAGAATTTCAACTAGAATAGGGTACGTTAATCGTTTGCTTGGGAACAATAGGCTGTTGAACGGAACATTGCATACCTCTTCTGTACACATCGTTGATTCTAGTCCTCACCTCATGGAGTTCACCTACCATACGCGCAACATTGGTTCGGTACGTGACAGCTGCGAGTAAAGTTCATCTTCATTAGAAAAGCGTAACAACCGTGTGTATTCTTTTAATCGCTTAATAAAGTAAACTTGTTTTTTCTAGTATTTCGCGTGTGCGTTATTTCTCCGTAATTCCGAATCCCCGTGTGGCATTCCACTGTATAGAACCTGGACTTGCCGTCAGGTTATGGGCCCAGTTACCTGCCCTAAGGGAAAAAGACTCTGGTGCGGAAAGATTCGGTCAGGAAGAGCCGAATAGTTTTTTGGTTACGTTCGCCGCGGGTGCGAAGTGAAAACGCGAAAGACTGGACGCCTCGTCGTGAAAAGTAGCACGAAAAAGAAGAGGAAAAGTGTTTACCAGTGCGATGGCTGATGCAAAGTTTTCCATTCCCCTGCTTAATGGGACGAATTGGCAAACTTGGAGGATCCGGGTCGAAATGTTGCTGTCCCGTGAGAACCTGTCGCACGTGATTAGTGATGATCCTCCGATAGTAGCGAACAGGACGGTTGTTTGGCAAGCAGACGACAGAAGAGCGAAAGCGACGTTGATCCTGCTGTTGGATGATAGCCAGCTGTCGCTGGTGAAGGACTGTGCTCTCGCTTGGGATACCTACAATGCGCTGAAGAATTACCATCAGAAAACGACACGTTCTGTTCGTGTGTCATTGCTTAAGAGGCTGTGTTCCATGAATCTCGCGGAGAATTGCGATGTCGAAAAGCACTTGCGCGTTTTCGATGATCTTTTCGATCGCCTGGATGCAGCTGGGATGAACTTGGACAAGGACACAAAGGTATGCATGCTGCTTAGGAGCCTTCCTCCCTCGTACGATGGTCTAGTGACAGCATTAGACAGCCGATCGGATGACGACATTTCACTGGACGTTGTGAAGTCAAAGCTGGTTGATGAGTTCAATCGGCATATCGAAAGGAAAGGTGTTCCAGTCAAGGTAGAGAAGGCGATGCGATCCGCGGAGGGTAGATCGAGCAACGAAACTCGTACCTGCCACTACTGCAAGAATGTTGGCCACCTCAAGCGAAACTGCCGGAAGTTCCTGGTGTCGCAGCAGAAAAAGGATGGGAGTTCCTCGAAGGCGGAAGGTAACGTGAAGGCAAAAGCTGCTCACAGCGATGCGAGGAGTGTTGCGTTTACGGTTGCAGAAGAAAACCACAGCAGCTGGGTGATCGACAGTGGTGCGAGCGCCCACATGACAAACGACAAGTCGTTCTTCAAGTCGTTAAACGAGTTTGCTGGTGGTTTTATCACACTGGCAGACGGTAAGCGAACACAAATTCAAGGCGAAGGATCTGGCATCGTGTACGGCATCGACGGAGCAGGTAAGGTGACCAAGATAGATGTAAATGACGTGAAATTCGTACCCGGTCTTTCTACCAACCTGATCTCGGTCGGTAAGTTGACCCAAAAGAGGTTTAAAGTGGTTTTTGATACTGACGGGTGCGATGTTGTTGATACGGATGGTACCGTTGTCGCAACGGGAGGTCGTCATGGTGGGCTATACTACCTGCGCGTTGCAGAGGCATCGATGGCTGCATCAGAAGGTCAGCATAAAGTGGATTGCCAACATCAGTGGCATAGACGGCTGGGCCACCGCGAGTGGGCTGCTGCCGAGAGAATCGTCAAAGAAGATTTAGCTACGGGCATGAAGGTGAGTGACTGCGGGTTGCGATTGGTGTGTGAGTGCTGCATGGAAGGCAAGTCGGCCAGGCTTCCATTTCCTCCGGTTGTTGATCGGAAAGCATCGCAAGTACTGGACATCGTTCATACGGACTTGTGTGGACCGATGGACTGTATCACTCCTAGTGGAAACCGATACGTGATGACCATCACGGATGATTACAGTCGTTTTACCGTAACGTACCTCCTACGGAACAAGTCAGAGGCAGCACAAAATATTAAGGACTACGTCAGATGGGTCGAAAACCTGTTTGGTCGAAAACCGCGCGTGGTGCGATCGGATGGAGGGGGAGAGTTCATCAATAAAGAGCTGCGTGGGTACTATAAAGATGAAGAAATTCAACAGCAGTTCACCACCGCCTATTCCCCTCAGCAAAACGGACTTGCTGAACGAAAGAATCGTTCGCTAGGGGAAATGGCCACGTGCATGTTAGTCGATGCAGGATTGGAGAAGCGCTTCTGGGGTGAAGCAATTCTCACAGCAACCTACCTTCAAAATAGGCTTCCCTCCAGATCCATCCGGAAGACTCCCTATGAGCTTTGGTGGGGGAGAAAACCTGATCTCAGTCATCTCCGTATGTTCGGCAGTGTAGCGTTTGTACACGTGTCGGATACCAAGCGAAAGAAGATGGACAGCAAGGCAAGAAAGCTTACGTTCATCGGCTACGCGATTGAGCAAAAAGGGTATCGATTTGTGGATCTTGAAACGGATTTGATCACCGTTAGCCGCGACGCTCGGTTCATTGAGCTTGGAAACGGATCGTCGTCGGTGGAATTTCCAGTTGCTGAATCGAAGAAGACTCCGGATGAAGACATACAGCTGATTCCCTTCAAAGAAGAGAAGGAAGAGCCAGATAGTGAAGAGACTAATGACAGTTACACATCGGCATCTGAAGACAACAGTGAAGATGAGGATGAAGGTGCACCGAGTTCGGATCTTCGTCAATCGAAGCGGTCTAATCAAGGAAAACGACCGCGGTACTTGGAAGATTTTGATCTCGAGTTCGCCGTTGGAATTGCAGCCTGTGCAGTGGAAGGCCCAGTCAACCATCAAGAAGCTTTGAAGAATCCTGTGTGGTGCGAGGCGATGAAGGAAGAACTCGAAGCTCATCAGAAAAACGTGGCTTGGAATCTAGTTCCACGGCCGAAACATCAAAAGGTAATCGGTTCGAAGTGGATCTACAAGGTGAAGCGCAACGAAGACAACCAGATCGTGAAGTGTAAAGCCCGGCTGGTTGCTCAAGACTACACGCAGAGAACGGGTGTTGACGTGGATGATGTGTTTGCTCCAGTCACACGTCAGGCAACGTTTCGAACCTTTCTCACGGTGGCGTCAAAGCACGATATGTTTGTACGCCATTTGGATATTAAGACAGCCTACCTGCATGGATCTCTTGAAGAAGACGTATTCATGCGTCAGCCACCTGGTTTCGAGGTACTTGGCAAGGAACAACTAGTATGTAAGCTTCAACGAAGCATTTATGGATTACGCCAGTCAGCTCGTTGCTGGAATAAACGGTTGGATGAAGTCTTGGTAAAGAACGGGTTCAGAGCAGCTGCAGCCGACCCGTGTTTGTATGTGAAGGAAGGCGGTAAGGCGAAAGTGTTCCTGATGGTGTACGTAGATGACCTTCTTGTTGGATCAACGGATGAAACGAAAATAGAGAAGATTTGCCGAGGATTGCGAATGGAATTCGAGCTAACCTGTCTCGGGGAAGTAAGGCACTTTCTCGGTGTAGAAGTCGAACGTGTTGATGGAGTGTTCAAGCTAAGTTTGCGGAATTACATCGACAAGTTAATTAATGAGTTTGGGATGGAGCAGTGCAAGACAGCAAAGTCGCCGATGGATCCCGGATATTTGAAGATGGTGGATACTGGCGAAGCATTCGAGGATCCGACGAAGTACCGTAGTCTCGTTGGAGGTCTTCTGTACCTGGCTGTCGTGGCAAGACCAGACATAGCAGCAACCGCAGCGATTCTGGGACGAAAGTTTAGTGAACCTCGTGAGAGCGACTGGACAGCAGTGAAGCGTGTTCTTCGTTTTCTGAAAGCAACGAAATGTCATCAGCTGCAGCTAGGAGGCGAGAAGGATCAGAACCTAATCGGGTTTTCGGACGCCGACTGGGCGGGTGACGTCAAGAGTAGAAGATCAACGTCCGGAATGATATTCAAGTTTGGAGGCGGAGTTGTTACATGGGCTAGCCGACGCCAATCAAGTGTTACTCTTTCGTCGATGGAGGCTGAGTACCTAGCCCTCAGTGAAACATGTCAAGAAGCGATATGGCTCAGACAGCTCCTCAATGATTTCGGTGAAACCCAGAATCAACCCACCCTCGTAATGGAGGACAATCAAGGGTGTTTGGCATTCGTGCGTTCCGAGAGAAAAAGCAGACGCAGCAAGCACATAGACACAAGAGAGCGTTTTGTTCAGGAGTTGTGTATGAAACAGCAAATACGACTAGAGTATTGTCCGACTGATCGGATGCTTGCAGACATCATGACCAAGCCGCTTGGACCGCAGAAGCACCGGGAGTTTTCTGAACTGCTCGGGCTAAAGGAGAACTGAAGAGATATCCATTGAGGGGGAGTGTTGAACGGGACATTGCATACCTCTTCTGTACACATCGTTGATTCCCGTCCTCACCTCATGGAGTTCACCTACCATACGCGCAACTTTGGTTCGGTACGTGACAGCTGCGAGTAAAGTTCATCTTCATTAGAAAAGCGTAACAACCGCGTGTATTCTTTTAATCGCTTAATAAAGTAAACTTGTTTTTTCTAGTATTTCGCGTGTGCGTTATTTCTCCGTAATTCCGAATTCCCGTGTGGCATTCCACTGTATAGAACCTGGACTTGCCGTCATAGGCTACTAAAGTGGTGAGCCAATTTAAAATCGTTAGTTTCGTATTAATTGTTGGTGCTAGGGCGCATGCAAAATACGCTTGACGATATTTTATGAAGAATTTTCTTCCAAGAATTATGTCTGTTTGTCTGTGGTATTATCAACCGGTGGAAACAAACGATTTTAAATTGGCTCACTACTTGACTAGCCTATTGGTCCCAAGCAAATCGATTAACGTAGCCCATTCTAGTCAATATTCTAGTACTACACTATGTTTGTTTTGATTCTCTATGAAAGTTTGACAGATAAAAAGAAGGGTTCGTGGATTTTCCTATGTTTCGAGGGATGCATGGATTAGCTTGTGACCGAAGAGAGTACCAGAGCTGAGCTAAAAAGTTGAGTACGTTTATTGGGGACCTGCTAGTCCTAGAGTTACCTTTATTGTTGTACCAGATGCACAATTTTCTCGCGCACGCACTGTTCCTTCGACTGCATTTTCAAAACTACTAGCAATTTCACAATGAAACTCACGCAGTGTAAACATTACACGCTAAGGTCATCTGACCCAAAATTTCATTAACATTATCCCAAAGGCCAACATGTTTCAGCTCTTTGAAAGTGATACAATTTAATTGTGGACACCCTTTGCTTCAAGCCACTTGTGGAAGCATATTTTGGAGCAGATTCGATACATATTTTGGACTCCTGAATGTGCCGGTTAGCGGGCATGGCGGAAATATGTTTTTTTTTTCTATATAATGACGAACCTTTTTTTTGCCATGTGATCACTATTTTAACACATTTCACTATTTTAACACATTTTATCGCTTCTTCTAGCTAAGAAACGGTTTCATTCGGATTTGTTTGACACAATAACCACATTCGCATGTTCAAAATGAATACATTTTCTCATCAAATCCTCTGATCAATTGAAATAATGTAAAAAATAATTAACGGTCAAATAACCGATGGTTCATCCCACTCATTTTTCTAGGTTGTAAATATCTTCCATAGGCAGAAGTCTTCCAGAAAAAAAGAACGAAAGAAGTTTATTGCCTCACCACAGCCAACTGGGAATGGCGCCAACAAATTTCTACAAACACGCTAGTGGGAGCATACTTTTTTTTCAAAAAGTGCGCGCGCCCATTAAAAGTAAAGTTTATACGTTTGGGCTCTTGCCAATTCGGGTTGATTAGTTAGCTTCCGCTAGCGATTGAAAATTCCTCCATTAGAACGCAAATTCCTGCCATAATTAGAAGAAAGTTCACCCGCCTTATGGCTTCCTGGTCCACGAAGATCGATCTTTATTTTTCCGAAGAATCGTCATAATACGCCACTATTGTTCAGTGGTAGTCGAGATCGGAGCGTGTGTGCGGATGACAAGTGTTGATGAGCCGTATCTCTCAAGTTCGTGCATCTGGAAGATGAATTAAAATAGCTGCGGCGCGGTTAGTAAACTTATAAATAACGGACTTCAATTGCCACCACCGCACCGCACCGCCGCTTCCGCTTCTGCTAATGGTGGTTGATGATCTCTGGCCAGTGCTTGCGGACTGCTGTTCGGGAGCCCCGTTTGCTAATCGTTTACAATCTTTTCAGATCAAATCATTGGATGACACTGGGCAGCAGTTTCAATGTCAAGTCACAGCTCTCCCGTATCTCTCTTACTGTGATGGTGGTGTGTTGATGATGCGTAACCGATGTGTTCGATGACTACGACAATTAGTACGATGATGATGCCTCCGCATGGGCGGCTGTTTAGAGATCAAATAATTCACTGATAATGGATTCTCATGCTGGAAATCGGCTGCCTTTCTGCGATTCGATACGGTTCGTTTAAGCAAGGTCAGTACGGTGCGATTGATTATGATTTAGTAGCTCAATAGGTGAACTTCCCGTTAATAAATGGTGGATTCTTCTATGTTTGTTTGATTTATTTAATAAACACTGTTTTGAGTTTCTTTCTTTACCAACAACCCAAAAGTAGTTGATAAACAAGATCATAACAATAACATTAAATTTGATGGGCCGCTTGTGTGATGAAAAGCTTGATTGGCTTTTGGCAGAAATCTTAAATTTGAATTGCATCATCTTTTGCAGATTTGATGCGACAGAAGACAACCAAAAGTGGCATCTGCATCCTGGAGATGCGCAGTGGCTTTACATTTAGTGCACCCAACCGGTTGGTGTAAGATTATCTTACAGTTTTGTATGAAAAATGAACCAAATTTGTTAGGAATCACGACATGGACAGATGTTGTAATGTTGTCGTCGATAGGATTTTCAAATGATTCTTGATAGAGCTAGAACTAGGGTCTAACAGCTTTTGTAAACAATGACTTTGCTAGATGATTTCTTCAAATGGATTAAAAGCATGGTTGATTTTTGCAACAGATAACCGGAAGATGATTTTAATGAAATAAAATAATTTAAAAATTCCTGAAATACCTAGCTATTTATGCAACATGTTGCAAATAACGACGAATGCCGACCAAATTGAATTTTGAAACGTTCTGTATACAAAAATAAAGATTTATGCCGGATTTTTTTTTGCTTTTAAGTTACTTTGATTTCAATGAATATATTTAAAAAACATTATTGATCGATGTTACTCCCAACCTCAGGGTCGGCACAGGCTCGTGACAATTCCGCAAACCAAGAAAGCACTTAATGTTCACTCAAGACAAAAATCTCACTATATGTATTTCTCAGTCGTGTACACTTTTTTTAAAAATCATCCGGCTTTGCAATTTCAGATTGAAATATTTTTCCGTTAAATTAAACCTCAATTCGCAAGAGTTTTTTTTAAAGTAAAGGGTGTCCACAGTTAAATTGCATCACTTTCAAAAAGCTGTAATAGCAATAATCAATACGAAACTAACGATTTTAAATTGGCTCACTACTTGACTAGCCTATTGGTCCCAAGCAAATCGATTAACGTATCCCATTCAAGTCGAAATTCTAGTACTACGCAATGTTTGTTTTGATTCGCTATGAAAGTTTGACAGATAAAATGAGGGGTTATTGGTTTTTCCTATGTTTCGTGGGGTGAATCGATTAGTTTGGGACCGAAGAGAGTACCAGAGCTGAGCCAAAAAGTTGAGCTCGTTTCTTCGAGACCTTCTGGTCTTAGAGTTACCTCTATGGGGCTGTTCATAAACTACGTAGACAGTTTTTTGGGATTCTTGACCCCCTCCTCCCCCTGCGTAGACAATTGTCCATACAAAAAAAAAATTAAATTTGTATGGGCCGTGGATAATTTTCAACCCCCCCCCCCCTAAACTATCTACGTAGTTTATGAACAGCCCCTATGCTAATAGCCTCAGTAATAGCTGGGTTAATTTTAATGAAATTTTGAGTGAGATGGGCTCAGCGTATATTGTTAACTTTGCGTGAGTTTCATTGGCGTTGACGGCGACTCTATAGCTCTTTACTCCTATGAGAAAATCCATAAGCAAACGTCAGACTGTGCGTGAAACATGGCGGACTTTATACTACCCTTTCACTCCACTGAAAATTCCCATAAGAAACTGTCTAAATTTGCTGGAAGAGCAAAGTTTTCGACGGTGCCGTCAACGCCAATTCCAGAACAACATGTGAAAAGGGCATACAAGCTTTTTGTAAACAAACCTTTGTAGGCCCTTTTCTCACCAACCGAGGGTCGCCCACGTAAACCAGCAATATCATCGGGAAGGGGAAAGTGTCCCCTACCCGGTGATGTTAAAGGTTTGCGTTGGTGTCATATGGGTGGCGAGAAAAGGGCATAAGAAGGTTTGTTTACAAAAAGCTTGTATGCCCTTTTCACATGTTGTTCTGGAATTGTGAAATTTCTACACGGTAACTGCAAAATACCCAATAATCAGGGCTATTCTGCGCGGCGTGTGAGGTGAAGTGACAGTGAAGTGATGGTGAAGTGACAATTGTCACCTCGGGTGAGGTGACTCTCCATTTGATTTGCACGGAGAGTCACCTCACCCGAGGTGACAATTGTCACTTCACAAGTGAGAGCGTGTCACCTCACCTCACACGCCGCGCAGAATAGGCCTGAATGACTACAAAGTAAGCATTTTCGAGGGAGACTGGGACTACCCATTAAATGAGTAAACATATTACCCATTTATGAATATTTGTTACTCAAAAATGAATACTTACTACTTATTTTATAGTTGTAATTACTCATAAATGGGTAAAATTTTACTCATTTAATGGGTAGTCCCAGTTTCCCTCGAAAATGCTTACTTTGTAGTCATTATTGGGTATTTTGCGGTTACCGTGTACTGTCTTACCTGACTTAAGGTTCAAGCGCAATGACGGCGGAAGCGGAACGGCAACGGCAGCGGAAAAACCCGATCTGAGTAAGCCTACTTGTCGGATTGAAAACTAGTTAGATCCAAATCGACAGCGGTTAAGCATCTTGATGCCATTAGTGACAACTGTCAAACTTTCCGTTTCCGTTCCGCTTCCGCCCACATTGCGTTTGGGCCTTTATAACGAATATATCAGTGCCAACATTTCAAAGGGGCGTAATTGCTTTTGTAAACAATGACTTTAACCGTCAATTTCTCGCGAATGAAATCTTACCTCTACAAAATTACAATGCTTGCTGATAGAGGAAACATTCCTCTACCTGCTGGTGTCATTATTTTTCATGAGTGAGCTTTTATTCGCGAGAAATCGACGGCTAAAGCCATTGTTTACAAATGCAATTACGCCCCTTTGAAATGTTGGCACTGATATATTGTACACTCAAAAAATATTGAAATCTAAATAGTATAAAAGTTACGCTAAATCGCAACTCTCCGTACCGACGCAAAGGTCGGTATAAAGTGAGAGAATGCAAACTTAGTATAAAAATGGTTTATGCGTGCCATAGTATAAAATCGAAATATACATACAATGAATAGATACGGTTTATTCAAGAGAATGTATGTTTCGCTTCTTTATTCTATTTATTGTAAATATTATTGTTTTCAAATTAAAATTAAAATTGTCTCAGGAGGGGTTTTGAATAATTTTATTTTTATGAATATTATTTAAAAAATACTTACCATTTCGATGTTTATTATGCTGAACTCGTGCTCACGCATGCCAGCTGCCCAGCAGATTACAGGCGCAGTAGTAATCAACCGGGATGAAGCTCTTCACCAGCACGAAGCTCCGAAGAGAACCCAGATGTTCTTTTTCCCATCATTTTAGTAAACACTGATCGAATTCCACTCCGTTATTCGGACTTAGTATAATTTTGACGAAAATTTTAATCTTACCAATGTATAAATTTTGAAAAACCATAAAATGCATACAATTTAATCTATATTCGTTTTGTAATATTTTTGAGTGTATATACTTTCAACGGTGAATGCAAAAGCTGTCTGTCAAGCTTACCTGAATAAATTCCACAGATTTCAAACGACTTCTTAATCAAATCTTAGTGATCCTGTTTCGCCCAGTTCCAAACCCATTTAGTGGCCATCAAATGCGATGGAACCTTGATATTGCCACGGTTCGTGTGATACTTGGTAGGATCCGAAAGAGCGGTTTTAATGTACTCTCCGTACGATTCAGAATAGGCTGTTTGAAAACTTTTGTTGATGGACACATCCAGTGGTTGAAGGAGCGGAGTCATCCCTGGTGGAACAATAACGATAAAAACGTTCTTGCGTTCGTATTTGGCTTTCATCTCCTGCGCGACGTTGATATGAGGTCCACAATCAGCAGTGTAGGCTGTCTCAAAAGTGTGGTTTGGTGACGGTTCAGCACAATCTTCTCCATGTACTCTTTGAAAATTTGTACCGACCACATACCAGTTTGATTCACGGCAACCAGAACATGCTCATCATGAAGCGGAAGCTTTTTCAGATCAGGAAACAGGCAATGTGGCGTTAGCATCTCTCCAGCAGCGTTTACTGTGAAACGTAGCCGTGAACTTCTTGTGAGTTGAAGCAGCTTTACGAAGCAGTACACTTGTGCTCCCTTTAGTTGTAACATGGTGAAACTTTTCTCAGATTGGTAGTACCGGGGAACCTGGTCCATATTCAGAATATTCTGAGGCTTGACTCCCTTATCGTTGATGATGGCACGGATCTCGTCGAAAAACTTGTTCGTTTTTTCCAAGGCGTTCTCCGGAAGAACTCTTGTAGTTGTTTCACAGCGACTTACTAAATTTTGCCGCCGTTTGAGTATGTCAAGCCAGCCGTGACTAATATTAAATCCTTGAACGTTGAGATCTGTGGCCAAGTTTGATGCTTGCGTCTGTAAAATATAAAAGGAGAAACATATTCATCAGAACTATTGAAACGTTGTTAACAACGAAAGTAATTAAACAGAAACTTGCCAAAATAAAGCGGTCTGTAACACGAATACCACTATTGTTACACTGTTTGATCCAGGTTATTAGGTACTTGAGGATCGTACAGGGAAGAAAGGTTTTTGTCCTCCACCGGGTAGACGACGGCGTCTTTTTGACGATCGCGATCTGTCGTTCACTACAGCCTCCATCTGATTTTTCCGTTTGATCCATCCTTGTAGCGTTGATGCCGGTATATCGTATTTCAGAGCGAAAGATTTAATACCTTTGCCATTGATGCCCCTCTCGTATTCTGAAAGTATTTGCAGCTTCTTTTGAATCGTAAAACACTTTCGTTTCTTTTGGGCTTCTATTTCGATGGCCAGCTTATCCGAATGAAATCTGCAATCTGCATCCGGTTCGACAAAATCTTCAACTTCTCCAGCATAGAGAGGGTCCGGAAATAGCTCCTCCTCCTCGTCCTCCATCCCATCAAGGTAATGTTCTACCATTTCGAAGCTGATATCTGCTTCCGACTGTGGCTGTTCAGCCGCTTCAACGGACTCGAAAACAGTTTCCGCCTCAAACATGGTGCCGCAGTGGAGAATTCTTTAAAATTAAAGTATTTTCAATAGTATTCACACTTTTTTCGTTACCTTCGTTATGTTACCTGTATTACCACAAATATTTTTGTTTAAGCAAAGACAACAAATCAAGAATACTATGAGACAGGTACAATCGCGTCATCTGCCGCTCAAAGGTAAATGCTTCGAACGAATTTGATAGCAAAGATTACATCCTCAGAAGCAGCGCAGTGCCACTGTATCTGTCGCTTGGATTCTGGCAAAGTTGCCAGTCTTCTTGATTTGTTGTCTTCGGTTTAAGTTAAATTTTTGAAGCTGCAGAGGGCCGATCGTGAACTTTTCACTTCATCTCACTTCGAAGATTTCGCGGTTTTTTTTGTATTTCTTCGCACCGATTGCAGCTGTCAAATACCCGACTAAAAATTAACTTCAGCTGGTTTTTCTTCGAATAAAGCGTATATACGTAGTAAACGAATAAAGAGATGCAGTATACGTTCTATACCATTAATACGTAAATTCGTCATGAGTCAGGTAAGACAGTAGTAGCAACAATCAATACGAAACTAACGATTTTAAATTGGCTCACTACTTGACTAGCCTATTGGTCCCAAGCAAATCGATTTACTTACCCCATTCTGCTAGAAATTCTAGTACTTCACTATGTTTGTTTTGATTCGCTATGAAAGTTTGACAGATAAAATGAGGGGTTAGTGGATTTTCCTATGTTTCGAGGGGTGAATCGATTAGCTTGGGACCGAAGATAGTACCAGAGCTGAGCCAAAAAGTTGAGCACGTTTCTTCGGGACCTTCTGGTCTTAGAGTTACCTCTATGGTAGTAGCATAGAGGTAACTCTAAGACCACTGGGTCCCGAAGAAAATCATTATTATTTTTGGCTCACTCAGTACCAGAACAACGGTCCCAAGCAGTCCCAAGCTATTTCACTCACCCCTGCATGTTCTGCATGAATCCACACACCCCTGATGTTATCTGTCAAACTTTCATAGCGAATCAAAACAAACATAGTGTAGTAATAGAATTTCAACTAGAATAGGGCACGTTAATCGTTTGCTTGGGACCAATAGGCTACTAAAGTGGTGAGCCAATTTAAAATCGTTAGTTTCGTATTGATTGTTGGTAGTAGTTTTGAAAATGGAGTCGAAGGAACAGCGCGTGTGTGAGATAATTTTGCACACTCACCTCAACAACTCACATCTTTAGCACCGAGCCATGGGAAAGATGTTGGGAATCCAACAATTTACTGTTTCTCGTGTCTTAAAACGTTTCGGAGAACGTTTAATAGCGAATTCGTTTATTATGCAGTCCCAACCTGGATCGGGTATCAAGATTGTGTCTGCTTCAGGGAGGCCAGATTACCTGACAAAACTGCTAATTTAGGACTGAACCAAATTAACCACATCAAAAACCAGCAAAATTGCTATTTGGACTTTTTACTAACGAATATTTACACACAAAAAATTATCATTTTTTTTTTATCTAGTTCGTTTATTTGGAAGGCTCAATCGCGTTAGCTTTACGGAGCCGATAATTCATTGTTCACTGTGTGTAACAAAATTCACTTAATTCTATGTCTAGTAGGAGTTGGGCCGATTACTCGCGGCTTACTCGAGGTTAGAAGGGTACATTTTCGAAGGATAGGATCAGGGGAGGAGCTTGGGGTAGGGTTTTGTTGTCTCATCAGAGCGTTGTCGCCAGTATGAACGGTAGTGCTGTTCTAGCTTCGTCCGGAGTTCGACCGGCTATGATGACCAGTGGGCGACGATGAGACTCATCGAGACGGGGGGACAAGACAAACAAAAACTAATAAAGAGAGACAAAAGACAAAAGGAATTAAATTCTTATACTAGACATTTGAAGAAAAACATAAACGGACTGCATATAGCAGAGATCACGGGTTGCCAACACGTCTCTGATAGGAACATAGGGTTGTCTTCCTTGGGCCTCGAGGGTATTCAAAAGTCGCTCTCTGGCGGCGTCATTATCCGTACATTGCCAAACTGCGTGTTCGATGTCATCGTAACCGTTTCCACACCGACAGATGTTGCTGTCCACGAGGTTTATTCTATTGAGATGAGCATCTAGCGAGTAGTGGTTGGACATAAGTCTACTCATCACGCGAATGAAGTCACGACTTAAGCCCAAGCCTTTAAACCACGCTCTCGAAGAAATATTAGGAATAATTGAATGTAACCACCGTCCAAGATTTCCAGTGTCCCAATCGGTTTGCCAACTCGAAAGGGTACTCTGACGCACTAAATGGTAAAATTCATCATGTGAAATTTGCCTGTCATACAATTCGCCTTCCTGCGCGCCCACCTTTGCGAGAGAGTCCGCCTTCTCATTGCCTGGGATTGAGCAATGTGAGAGGACCCATACAAAGGTAATCATATATGATATTTCGACCAGTACACTCATCTGCTCCCTTACCTTTGAAAGGAAATAAGATGAGTGCCTACCTTGTTTCATCGACCGAATAGCCCCAATCGAACTGAGACTATCCGTGAAGATGAAGTAATGGTCTGCGGGCATGTTGGAAATCATCCCCAATGCGAAGTTGATTGCTGCCAGCTCAGCAACAAAAACGGAACAAGGTTCCTGAAGTTTGCGGAAGGCGCTAGAGTTTTCATTGAAGACGCCGAAGCCAGTGGATCCATTGAGACGGGACCCGTCTGTAAAATATCTTTTCATGCAATTGACTTGTTGGTACTTTTCAGTAAAAATACGCGGAATAATAATAGGTCGAAGTTGATCGGGAATCCCATGAGTTGCTTGTTTCATGGTCAGATCATATTCAATTGAGGAACTGCGATTGGTGAAGTGAACACGGTCTGGAGTATAACAAGGAAGACACATATCTGATGATATGTAGTGGTGGTAGATTCTCATAAATCGAGATTGTGTGTTAAGCCCAAGAATTTCTTCAAAATTAGCAATTATAAGTGTGTTCGTCACTCCGCATTTGATTAGTATTCTGAGAGAGAGCTCCCAGAAACGGTTCTGGAGGGGTGTTACTCCTGCCAGAACCTCGAGACTCATGTTATGCGTTGAGTGCATACAGCCTAGAGCAATACGCAGACAACGATATTGAATTCGTTCCAATTTTATTAGGTGACTTTTTCTTGCCGAGAGAAAGCAGAAAGAGCCGTACTCTAGAACAGAGAGAATAGTTGTTTTATAAAGCGTTATGAGGTCTCCCGGATGAGCACCCCACCATGTGCCGCAAATTGAACGGAGAAAGTTGATTCTCTGCTGACATTTTTGCTTCAAATACGTAATATGGGCATTCCAAGTGCACTTTGAATCAAACCAGACCCCAAGGTACTTGAAAGACAATGATTGAGTAATGTTTCTGCCCAAAAGATTAAGATGCATTTGGGCTGGGTACCGCTTTCGAGTAAACACTACCAGTTCAGTTTTCTGCGGCGAGAATTCGATCCCTAGATTCATAGCCCAAGAAGACAAGTTATCTAAGGAATTTTGCAATGGTCCTTGCAAGTCCACGGCATGTGGACCTCTTACGGAAACCACACCGTCATCTGCAAGTTGTTTTAGCGTGCATTGTTCTGCCAAACAGTTGTCGATATCTTTGACGTAAAAGTTATAAAGAAGAGGGCTGAGACATGAGCCTTGGGGCAGGCCCATGTAGCTAATTCTGGAAGTTGTCAGTTGTCCAAGGGAAAAGTTCATTTGCTTTTCTGACAACAAATTGTACAAGAAATTATTTAAAATTCCAGAAAGTCCACATCTGTGCAGATTGTCTGACAGAATTTCAATGGAAACTGAATCAAAAGCCCCCTTAATGTCCAAGAATACTGAAGCCAATTGCTCCTTGTGCGCAAATGCCAGTTGAATATCTGTGGAAAGCAGCGCTAGACAATCGTTTGTTCCTTTGCTCTTGCGGAACCCAAACTGTGTATTTGATAACAAGTTATTTGATTCGACCCAGTGATCGAGTCTCCGAAGGATCATTTTCTCCAACAATTTCCTAATGCACGAAAGCATAGCAATCGGACGGTATAAGTTATGGTCAGACGCTGATTTGCCAGGTTTTTTAATGGCTATTACTTTGACCTGTCTCCATTCAGGCGGTACAATGTTGTTTTCTAGCAAAGAATTGAATAAATCTAGCAAGCGTCTTTTAGCGATATCTGGGAGATTTTTCAGAAGATTGAATTTAATCATATCGCTTCCCGGTGAGGAGTTGTTCGATGAAAGAAGAGCCATAGAGAAATCCAGCATTGTGAATGGTCTATCCAGAGAGCCGCCGCTAGGAGACGCTTCTCGAAGAATATTTTCTGCTGGAAAAAAAAATTATCATTGATAATATTAAAAAAACCGTTGGTAGAAATAAAAGTTTGCATTGGTTCTTTTTGGTAGAAAGTACTTAACTTTCAACACGAAAGTCAGCCAACTGTCAAATCAAAAGTTTAACATATTATTAATTTTATAAGTTGAAACTTTCAAATCGAATTGTAGAACTGTCAAACTGAAAACATAATCCTTTTAGATTGACGTTGGAAAAGTGTTGCTTCAAAACACGGGTATTTCTTCGCAATTTGTATAAGTTTTCATCTCAATTACAAATTATTTTTAAATTAATTGCTTTTATGATGTATGCAGAAAATAATAAATATTTATTTTTATGTAAGTAAATTCTTAATATATATAATTTTATGTTTCATTAACATGTTGTTGAATGTTGTTTGGAAAAAATCTAACGCAGTATCGGAACAGATATTAGTCTTCGGCGGATAATGAAGGTTTCCTCCTAAATACGGGGTTCCAACGTGCAGCGGACTTGGTCGAACGAAAGTGCATCTTGCTTTCGTTGCTGGCCGACAATAAGCACCAAGCCGGGTATGGATCGGGCGATCGGGCGTCTGAATTTTACCAGTAGGAAAGAACGGAGTCTCTAATCCTATTGATAGCCACCAAAAACGTCTCGGCTGTGTGCTCCAACGTCCCAAGATGCTTTCGATCTGAAAAATTATCAATTTCATTTTCAAAATCATCCTCGAAATATGTAGACAGTAGTAGCAATCTTACATTCTGCGAAAAACTCAATCTTTTTCACTGCCTCCGGTTGGAATTTCGGAAGTGTACGATGCACAATTGATTTTCTGCGGTCTAGTATCTTACCTTATATGCCCTATTAGATTTTTGGACAATGACAATGAGCTTTTCAGGAGGTCATTTTGACATTTGTACAATTTTTGTTTTAAAAATGTGAACTTTTAAAATTACGTGTCGATAGTCAAATAAAAACTTTCAAATCATTGAAAATATATTCACTTGGAATATTTTCGTAGTTGAAACTACCAAATTCGAGAAACTTTTAATTTGAATTGGTAACATTTTTATAGATACCATTTTTGTTTTTTGTGTGTATGAAGATTTCTGTGTGACCGAATCATTAAATCCACTGTGGAAAAATGAAACGTTTCACACAGCAATTGAATATTCTTTATTTGTGCATGAAAACCAAAGACCCAACGACTGCGAATACGAAGAAGTCTTGAATACAAATTAGCAGACCACGAAAAAATAAAATTTAAATTAAACAGTGTCAATTGGCAATTAATTTTAAGGAATGTAGGAAATATCGAAATTGGTATAGACGTGTTCTACAAAATTTTAACAGAAATAATTTCGGAAGAAATTCCTTTGAATAAAAAAAGACGCAACAGGAACACACAAAATCCAGTCTGTTATAACAGACAAATAAAAAGCTTTAAAAATCGGAAGCAAAAAGCACATAAAATTTATAAAAAAACACAATAGTAGTAATAATTTATTAATTTATTTGAATATATGCGATCAACTGAATTTAGCTATCAGTACTGCATTTGAAGATGTAAGTTGCGGCTTACCTGCCAGCCTATAGCTGGCCCGGTTTACCCCGGCGGGACGGCGCAGAGTACTTCCCCCAAAGACGTTCGGATTAGGATGGATTGATAAGAAAAGAGAAAGGAAAAATGCAATTTAAGACGTCTATTATTCTCTAACCTTTCCCTATTTCTCCTCGTTGTCCTCGGTGTCACTCGGTGGGGCCCTGCGACGATAGCAGCGGCGGTTGCTGTTTGTTCACGTCGGCTCCAGACACGGTCTGTGCCGAGCGTCTCCTACTTCACTTTAGCTTTTTTAGGTCCTTGGCGTTTAGCGGGGGGATGAGCAAGGCTCCTTTATCGGAACCCCCCCGGCGACGATGGTGACGAATCACCGGACCAACTACTCGCCGTAGATGGTCCCGGTAGTCACCGCAGTGCACTACCCAGGCAAACGCTCCTTCGGTTCGGCCTGCTTCGTCCCTCCTTGGCTCTTAACAGCGGTGGCGAGACTGGCTCTACTGGCTGAGCCACCGCAGTGAGGACGGTGGGTGTTCGGGGATCCTTGGGGTTTAGCCGGGAAGCGGAAAAATCGTTGAAATTTAGCTTCCCTTGGCGGCGATCCGACACCCTTCGCTTCTGCTCACGAACCACGGCACTTTTCGGGGAAACGACGTCACTTCACGCGACGATGCTGGGAAGTATCCCTCCGGCACTCCAACTTCTCGTTTTCACTTAAAACGGAAGGGGCAAAAAACGCGTCGATTTCCTACCATGGCTCGTAACTTTCTCTGGTCCTTTCCGTACTATCTGACAATCACCGACAATACAACAACCGCCATCGTTCTCCTGCAACCGCGCTTGAATGTTGTGCTGCTTATGTTTTTCGCCTTCTTTTGCAGCGGGAGGAGAAACGGGACCTAACTTTATTCTACACGCGAGACCATTTTAAACGATAATTTTTACACTATATTCTCATCCTTAAAACATGCCTACATGAATAAAATCTACTATGAAAATGACAAATTAAAATATTTACAAATAAAGCAGTGGTGAGTATGTTGTCGAGCGTGCGACCAAAACAAAAACGAATCATAACAGACAAGGCACACGCTCATGGCAAACACGTTAAAAGGGTGGGTTATTGATTGTCCCTAGACGAGGGTTACAAAGAATATAATGCAAAAACAGAACATGAAATAAAGTCCTGTCCAAAGAACTTCTTTAATTACGTAAAAACCAAATTAAAATCTGGCAAATTTCCTTCAATAATGCAACTCGACGAAAATGTCGGTGATAGCTCGGAAAAAACTGCAATCTGTTTGCAATTTTTTTTCAAGAAATCTATACGACATTTTCTGAAGAAGATCACGACCGCGATTATTTTGCATTTTTTCCAGAATTTTCAAGGGACATTGGCCTCAATCAACTTCAAGTGCAGGATATTTGGCAGGCTTTAAAAAATTCAGACGCCTCAAAAGGTCTTGGACCTGACGGAATACCTCCAGTATTTATTAAATGTCTAGCAATGGAACTCACTGCTCCATTGTTCTGGATTTTTAATATGTCCCTGGAATCTGGAACCTTCCCAAAAACTTGGAAAAGCTCATTCCTAGTGCCTATCTTTAAATCTGGCCGAAAATCTGACGTACGTAATTATCGTGGTATAGCCATTATCTCTTGCATTCCTAAACTTTTCGAGGAAATTGTCAACGAAACATTATTTCTCCAAATCAAAAATAGAATTACTGACATGCAACACGGCTTTTTCAAAGGTCGCTCGACCTCGACAAATTTACTTGAATTTATAGACTATTCATTGAATGCAATGGATAATGGAAACCACGTAGAAGCTCTCTATACAGACTTTAGCAAGACATTTGAGCGCATAGACATACCAATGCTACTTTTTAAATTGCACAAAATTGGAATTGAGTCAGGGCTCCTAAAATGGCTTGAATCATATTTAACTAACCGCCAACAAATAATTAAATTCAACGGAAAGAAATCGAGTCCAATTCAAGTCACTTCAGACGTCCCCCAAGGCTCTCATTTGGGACCTTTTCTTTTTATTCTATACGTAAACGACATTTCTTTCATTCTCAAAAAAACTTAAATTGCTTATTTATGCCGACGACATGAAGCTCTTTTTGGAAATAAGAAATTGTAACATTAGAGCATGTCCCATTAAATTAAAATATACTTGTTATTGTAATTGTTTGTAAAATATGAGCTAGATCTAGAAATTGTTAGAATATTTAAAATAAACTCGCCTATTTGAGCGCCGTCCGCTACCAAAACTGCTCGAGTAGACGACTACCACCCCTTCTCAACGGTTGGCAAACGTGTGTGGAAGGAAGTTCAGTCCTCCCATTGCGAGCGAGGGAGGAGATAAATAGGCTCTCGACCGCTTGATGAGGTCTCTTTTGTGGAAAACCTTGTGACCGTACGGACGCGCAAAATTATTCAGTCGAGTGTTAGAAAGTATAATACGGATTTTTGCCTTTCGCGTGTGTGACGCTGAGTGTGGCGAGTGAAACGGCCTGTAATCTGGCCAGAAGATCCAAAAACCAGTCTCGGTAGTGCATAACTCTGGTGTTCGGACGAAGTGTGCCGAAACCTACACGTGGCGTGCGTAGTATTTGGCCACCGAGCTGGTGCACAGTCCTAAGTTCGCGAGTGTCCGTCGGTTGTGTGGTAGCCGAAGGAGTGAATAATTGCCTCCTTCGAGCTCCTAGTGTTGGTCCGAGAAGCCGGAAAAGAACAGGCCGTTAGAACGGTCCACATTAGTGCGCAAGTGGTGAAATCAAATTTCGTACCTCTGTCCGAAAAGTGTGCCGCAACCAAAAGAAATAGGGTAGAGAGCTACTTCGGCCTAAGCGCCTATTTTCGGCCTATTGAATAGCAAATATCAAATGTATCAAATGCTATATTCACGCTTTCTTAAATCAAACTTTAGTTGCTATAATGTACTGAACTCTATTTGTCGTAGGAAAGCAATGAAAAAAAAATCACAAATTGTGAAACACATAATAAACCGTTGACTTAAAATGTGCGATGCCTCATCATCTGGACTGTTTTGCCAATTCAATAGGCCCAAGTAAATTTTGTGTCGTCGCACTAGCACCGCAGAAGATTTTTTTGTAACTTTAAATCTGTTATTAAACATGAAAATTTACTCACGTTGACTGAATTTTCCATGCATAAATGTTTTCATATTTATGATTATCAATTTTGTCACTTCACAAACATTCACAACTGTTTAAAAGCTTCAGATTTATCACTCAAAATTATTGCTAAAAATCAACGAAAATTCCTTTCGGCCTAATGGTTCCATGATTGTCCTTGTTGCCAAAGTTAATGTTCTTTTAAAAACATGAAACGTCATTGAAACAAAATATAGTTTAATTTCATCTTTTTATCTCAAAAATATTGCGCAACTATTTTATTTGCAAAACACTAACATAATTCACCATTTTACAACCATTTTTAGTCAATTTTAAATCGATATTTGTGTTTACCCTATCAATTCGTAATTCTTCCAAACTTTGTAATGCAAATGAAGCTGACAACACTGGTGCATGTGAACATAGAGATTGCTGACGTTTATCGTACACACACTATGTTGAGCGACGTTGCGTATACGTACACACACAATGTTTTCATCAGGATTCATCCCATAGCAAAATATTTTCCCGATGAAAATAAATCACAGACACAATCGCACTTCAGCAATCTCTATACTCGTCTGACTCTGTTAGTCGAGTTATCCAAAGGGCGTAACTAGTACATATTTTCTATCAAATCTTATGGAACCAGGTTTGACAAAGTGCATTTGACCTCCTCTTTTCCCATGGTGCCTTATGAAGTGAATTTGTGACGTCACATTCAATGCACAGCATTGGAAAGACTGTGGCGACAATCCACATTGCCCGACCTGTGTTTCTTTTCATAAGATAATATTAGTTGTCAAAGCATCTTCACGCTAAGAACAGATAACCCAAATTTAGGCTTACTTTACTCAAAATTAATTAAACCAAACAAGTTTAGATTATGTGTTGATTTTTAACTCAAAAATGGGTAAATTAGAGTTAAATTTGCATATATATTACACATATATGGATTATATTTACATTTATTTGCGTTAACGAAATAACCCATATTCTGAGTTCATCCAGTTTTGGGCCAATCTGGGTAATCTTTTTGCATCATCTGGGTAAGATGATCTCTCCGTGTATGGGCTAGTAGCAGTAATCAATGGTGGAAATAGTGCGAGGAAATATTTAATACACGCAGTGTGAATAACCTACTTGTGATTGAAGGTAAGCATCAGTGTTGGAAAAATCATTTTCAAAAAAAGTTCTATCACAGCTCATTGCAGAGATAAATCCCAAAGGAACTTCTCACAAAAAGTTCGCGAACGAGAGATGATAAAAAGTTCATGAAAGCGTAGAGCGAGAGAAATTTTCATTTCGTATCGCGAAAGATCTTTCGTCTCTCCATCTCACATCATTTCACACGTACTCGTGATTCGAACCAACCAAATATCCCCTCAACTTTGTTCTTTTTTTCCAGCGAGTAAAGGTAGGCGATGATCATGCGAGAGTGTCTGTTTGTTTTCTTCTCGTTCTCCGATATTTTTCGCATCCTTCACAATAAATACCATTTCCAGAGAACTTTGAGATTTGGGCGTAATTGCTTTTGTAAACAAACACGTCATTCAGCGATTTCTCACGAATCAAAGCACAATCTAGCGAACTATACTTTACCAAATGCATCATTCCTCTACCTGTCTGTGTTGTTAGTTTTTTAGATTGAACTTTAATTCACGAGAAATCGGCGAATTAAGGGCAAAGGAAGCGGGGCGCCCGGGAGAACTGTTTTACTAATTTCAAGAAATTGAGCAAGTTTTTTTGGGATTTTCTTCCACTTGTCTGTCCGGAACTGATTAGAGATCATTTTTTGGGAACAAACTATACTGATAAATCTATTTGTTTTTACAGGAGTGTGTTTTTACTGAAAAAAATGGTCAAAAGTACTCGACATTACTTTGGTTTTCTAGTGTCAACACCGGGCCAGGGCAATTTTTTGGAAATT
Source organism: Ochlerotatus camptorhynchus (assembly GCF_037179485.1). NCBI lineage: Eukaryota > Metazoa > Arthropoda > Insecta > Diptera > Culicidae > Ochlerotatus > Ochlerotatus camptorhynchus. The sequence continues at coordinate 128,653 of NW_027041406.1, forward strand.
TATGTCAATCCATCGATAGCCAACTCCCAAAAGAACAATTTGGTAATATAATATTGCCCAATTACTTTCACTGGGATTAGTGAATGTACTTTTAATTCAATACAAAAAATCCCAGATTTATCATAAAATTAGCCATCACTATACTACCATCTTTACGAGGCGACTCATGAACCTATCGAGATTGACCAAAATGATCAAAATGAATCATCGGAGCAATCCACTGTGCGGCATTTCATAAAATTACAGCTGCAGGCTGGTGACGATTTTATTTTATCGAATGCTCAGAATTTGTTCGCATTTTCCTGAAATTCCTCATTTTTTAAGAATGGTTTAAAAGTTATTAGTTTACATGTTCCTGACAACAAAAGCTCCATATGGCATACCGCGTCAAATAGAGCTGCACTGATGTTACTACATCAAAGAGAGCTGCACTGTGTTATAATAGTGCTATGATAAAACGGGGTAGAACATGGATAATTGCTAAACATTGGAACCCTACCATAACTTCTTATTACCTCAATTTCTAACAATGCCTACTATTCAGTTTGATTTGTCTTTGAAACGATAGTTTCAACCAACATAATTGCACAGACCCACCCTAATCATTGTAAAAATGAACTGCTTCTTGGTGCACGCATTTATCCCGTGCGGTGAATATGCTTGTATAGGTGCGCTAAATGGACATGATCATATTATGCCCACGATTGCTTGAAATTTTTATATGGAACTATGTAGATTTTTTAATATCAAATAATTACAAAGAGTAAAAGCAATCCAATGATGCCAATTATAGAACACAAATAATAAGTTCATAGCATACTTTTTGGATTTCCAAATCATGCGCAAACATTCCCCGCTATAGCAGCAGCACGCAGTGTGAAGTGGAAAGCCGAGAAATAAAAACAACCCACAGCGTATGTTCATCTACTTTGCATTCATTTTCGTTATGGGTAGCGATAGACACAATAAGCAGCTACGAAATTTCCGGAGCATCCGTAAAAGTGATCAATTTATGAAATTGATTCTAGAACTCTGTGTTTTTTTCAAAACCACTCATAGACGTCTTTTCAGAATTATTTTGGAGTTGTGACTCGAATATGGACCCTGGGTATCACAGAATGGACCTCTGGATGATCTGGAACATCCATATAAGTGGTCAATTCAAGAAACTGATTCTAGAATTAGATTTTTTTTGAAACTATGTATGGAAGTCTTATCAATATGAATTTGGAGATGTGAGCAGAACATTGTCCCTGGGATCCAGGGGACAGTACTCCGGAAGATCTGGAACATCCATCGCGATGTATGTTAATTAATATAGAGGCGAAGAGAGCTTGCAATGATAGCTTTTGATAAACGATGTTATTGTGCAAAGGGTGAACACCACAGAGATTTATGCTCCTACTCGTCCTCTAAGAAGCATACATTTCTTTCATGTCAACAATCAAAGAAGGAACTTTGCTAGAAATGGGACGTTCAATAAAATGATGTTTTGTTATAACGATTATTGCGAAACAATTGACGTGACAATGAACAAAAGTATGCTAAAAATGTTCGAGTTGAGCCAGATAAGTTGGTATAAAAAAACAGACGTTATAAACTTATTATAACTGAAATAGTCGACGTTTGATTGGTGAAGAATTAGTAAATAAATAAAAATCATCGCCCCGAAGTGCTTTTTCTCAGTAACATCTGAAATTATCTGCAAAATGTATTGGTTGACCATAATATAGCTACCCCATGATTTGTACGATCGCATTAGCTAAATGGATATTATGTTATATAAAAATAAGGTGCAAAATTGAGCACTTCGTTTCTCGATCCTCAGTACTTGTTAAAAAAAAATTGTTTTGCAAACATTAGTTGTGGTAAAAAATATTTATAATATTCTTTAAAAATTACCAAAGTTACCCCGTTTTACGGTACCCAACAATTCTGCTTATTCTATGGGAAACTACCCATTCCTCTAAAAAATGCACATATTCAATCAAAAATAATCAAAGTTGTAAATAGGGTATTTTCAATGTAAGCTTTGACTACACTTTATTTATATATCGCTATGCATAAAAAATATGCACTTTTGAAATACTTTTTATGATTAGCGTGTCTATTTGAAATTTGCCAAAATAAAATATTTGAAAGGTTATTGCATGAATTTTGTCAAATTTTACATTTAACGAATTCAAAACTCTCGAATTTAATTCGTTTACTACTCGGTGTACATTTCCTTCTACGCCGTTCACGAATATGGAAACGGATTTTTTTTCCGAGTATATTATAAGAATGATGGATCATTGATTTTCAATATTTACGGTACTAATAAAATAAAACTGGCCAACTTTAAAATCTTTAAAATAAATTATATGTATGACAAAACTCACGATGAACATTATAATACTCTTAAAATACATTTGACTAAAAAGTATGCATAGCAGTGTAAATTCTCTCCATGATGAACTAGTTTTTGGCTAAAAATCATGTTCATAAAGTATTTAAATAAAAACCAAAGAATTTACTCTATTTATACAAGCCATTACTATTCCACTTTTATTCATCGAATGAATGAAAACAGCGAGGCTAGATTTAGTATGGAAAGAAGTATACATTTCCTTTTTTTTTTTCTTTCTGAGTGTTCAATAGATGGGTAATGGAATTAATTATTAATTTTTAGCTAAAAAATAACCTATTCATTTATTTTTGGAGTGGCATCGGCATGAGAGTTTGTCCCCAATTAGCTCTAATCCCATATGCTACGTGTATTCCTTAATGCCGGTCCCTATTAACCGTACTATAGGAATCTTGACTGTATGTAAGTATGTAAAAGCAGTGAGAAGCTTAGAGCAAATTAATTCTAATAACTCATGTGCCACCCACCCAGATTTCAAAGCGACACGTGGAACAAACATTTAACACAACTGTACTTTTGAATCGTTTGTATAGCAACAGATTGTTCAATCTCTTTGAATCCTTTTGCACATCTAACGGTACCTATTCAAGTAACGGGATGGTTATAACGGTATATTTTTTCATAATTATTGCGCTCTGGTGCATTTTTGCTGTTAGTTTTTGTCGACGAATCATTCAGTGTTGATACAAGCTCGGTCACAATGGTGTTTAAAAAACGTCGCGCTGTTGCCCAAATTAACCGGTATTCAAAATGTATAAGAAATGTCCAAAGTACATCCGAAAGTGCTCGTGACAGTGGAAATGTAATCTGTGATCGGCAGGAGGCGGAAGCATTATCGCAGTCGGCAGAAGAAATTCTTGAAGAACCGGAAACGGTGATGGGTTGGGACTCCGATATGATATCGGAGTCGGATGGAGAAGAGTTTGATGATGAGTTTGCAGATGGTTCAGATGCAGATGCAGAATTAAACAGGTAAGAATAACAATTTTCTGCCATTAAAACTGATACAGTCAAGATTCCTATAGTACGGTTAATAGGGACCGCACTATAGGAACCAGCATTAACAAATACATGTAGCATATGGGATTAGAGCTAATTGAGGACAAACTATTGTAGAGCAATTTGAATAGATAACTTCCTGGTGTCTTCTGAAAAGTTATTAAACAGAAAATTTGACACGTTTTGGGAACATTTAGCATTCGGAATGTCACTAGTCTGATCCTCCGGAAGACTCGGAAAATCCGTAAAAGTGGTCAGTTCACGAAACTGATCCTAGAGCTCCATGTTTTCTCAAAACCACTCATAGACATTGGTGTAAAAAAATAGAGTTTGTATATTTATTATAACTGAAATAGTCGACGTTTGATTGGCGACGAATTAGTAAATAAATAAAAATCATCGCTCTGAAGTGCTTTTTCTCGGTAATACCCGATATTATCTGCAAAATGTATTGGTTGACCATAATATACATACTCCATGATTTTCACGATCGCATAAGCGAAATGGATATTTTGTTATACAGAAATAAGGTGCAAAAATTGAGCCCTTCGTTTCTCGATCCACAGTACTTGTTTCAAAAAATTTTTATTGGCAAACATTAATTGTGGTAAAAAATATTTATAATATTAGCTTAGCTAAGCTTAGCTTAGACTGACTGCACATATCAATGGTTGCTACTCCGTGATTGATCAGAATCAGTGAAATTGTACAATGAATCAACTCATTTTACAAGTTTCAGTGACTCCATATTTTATAGATCAATAACGGCGGCGGCCACGTCCTTGCAATCAGGTCGGAGTAGGGAAGGAATATTAGAGTGACCTTTGTTGTTTGTGGGCCGTGTTTACCTCTGCGCCCCAACAAAAGACACAGGAATGGAGATTTTGTTAGTAAGTTGGGTTCGTTGGATCAGGATTCACCTAAATGATGCGACCATGCTTTTAAATGAATCAGTGTTATCATGCATTATACTTGAATTTGCCTGAAGCCTAAACAAAATAGTGGATCATTATAATATACATAAATCTGAAGACTTTCCATCATCGAAAAGCTGAAAATAAACTTAGAGCATGAGCATGAGCAAAATTGACCGCCCGCGACTGCCAACACCAAAGAGCTGAAAACCAATTTAAACAAATCAAATTTGCAGACAAAAGCAGGGTGAAATCTGTAAGAGTGAATCATTACAGTTTAAATCTTATGACGTTCCGTTATCGAAGAGCTGGAATAAAATTTAAATAATTTAAATCAATAGATCCAGTCTGAATGAAGGCTGAAAAAAGAGAATAACAGCAATGACCCCATTTTGTCAGCTAGCAAAGTATGTGTATCTGAAAAATCCATCTTGAAGGAGGAAGACATGAAATTAGAATTATGTGGAGTTATTGAAAAAAATAACAGTCTGATGCGCGGAGAGGCAGACAGGATCGGATCATAACTGTAGTGTGAATATTAGGAAGATTTATCATCATCAAACTATTCTTGAATTAACCTGGAAGAATGCTGAAAAATATGAACAGTACAAAGATGTTTCTCCTTTGAAGAACTTAAAAAAGTTTAAAAGAGTTGAAAAAAGCTGAAAAAATACTTAATTAGGTAACGTGAATAAAAAAAAGATTAAATTTTTAAGTGTTATCATGCATTAGAATATTCTTGAATTAACCTGACAGAATTCTAAGAAAGAATGAATCATAACACTGCCAATCTAAAGATGTTTCTCCTTTGAAGAGCTGAAAGAAGTTGAAAAAAGTTGAAAAAAGCTGGCACCTGTGGTAAAAATATTAATAATATTCTATAAAAACTGCCACAGTAACCTCGTTTTACGTTACCCAACAATTTCGCTTGTTCCATGGGAAACTACCCATCTCTCCAAAAGGTGCACATATTCACTCAAAAATAATCAAAATTGTAAATAGGGTATTTTCAATGTAAGCTTTGACTAAACTTTATTTATACAAAGCTATGAAAAAAATATGCACTTTTGAAATACTTTTTATGATAAACCTGTCTATTTGGACTTTAGTTTATTAGACACAGACATCTACTTCATTACTTTTTCTGGTGGCATCAAACACACGGATGTCTTTGAGGCATGAAATTATTCCGTGAAATTAAATTCATTTGCCAAATTAAAATATATTAAAGGTTATTGCATGCATTTTGTTTTGTTTGTTTTGTTTACATTAAACGAATTCAAAATTGTCGAATTTATTTCGGTTACTACTCGGTGTACATTTCCTTCTACGCCGTTCACGAATATGGGAATGGATTTTTTTTGAGTATATTATATGAATGTACCTGATGGATCATTGATTTTAAATATGTACGGTACTAATAAAATAAAACTGGCCAACTTTAAAATATTTTAAATAAATTATGAGTTTGACAAAAACTCCCAATGAACATTATAATATTCTTAAAAGGAACAAAGATTGTCGAGTAACGCAAAAACAAGTTACTCGGGGGAACGTTGATGAATGTGGGTAACAATTATTAAGTTTTGGGAAACAAAATTTAAACTATCCATTGGATATATCCACCTAGAGATAAGGATACTTCTCCAATCAAAATACCACAATCGGGTACCTCGTTTATAGTTTATACCAATGTCTATGAGTGGTTTTGAGAAAACATGGAGCTCTAGGATCAGTTTCATGAATTAACCACTTTTAGGGATGTTCCGGATCTTTCACAGGACCAGACTTGTGACCTACCGGAAACTGAATGTTCCCAAAATTTGGCTTACTATCTACTTAACAACTTCTTCAAAGACATCAGGAAATTATCTCTTCAAATTTCCGTACAATCAGTATTTGGTCCCAATTAGCTCAAATCCCATATGATACGTGCATTCGTTAATGCTGGATCGACCGTACTATAGGAATCCAGTGTCCACCGTGCTATAGGAATCCGGCAAGAACGAATCCGTACTATAGGAATCTTGACTGTATGTAATTGTTTTGCTGTTATATCACTACTTCTAATCCACTGGACTGATTAACAATGTTAGAAGTAGAAGTACAAATGAAAAGGAAGACCGGTATACACTGAATACCAAATCTTCTATCTTTCTATTTCTATCTATAATCAATTTGCAATATTCAACGAAGATATTCTGCATGGTTTCTATCATGTTTGGAATAATTTAGAATAATTTGAAAATAAAAGTCCAAAGTCGTGAAATTTTCATGGTAGCTGCTCAATACTCAAAACTTTGTGGTACATCCTTTGTTTTGACCAAAACCCCGAAAATTTAAATATTCTTACTATTTTTCAAAATTTAAAATCAACGTGCCTTCCCCTTATCAAAACTGGGAGGGTCCAAACTTCGGATTTATTAGTTTTAAGCCAAAACCAACCAGAAAAGTGCAATTTAGAGCTGGGCAGAACAAACGAATCATTCTCGGATGCAGTGGTTGTCTGACTTATCCGTTTCTATTAGGTACATTAGGTTGGGTTAATTTCACAACCCCCTTCTTACCACTGTTTTTTCGATTAGCATTGAGGTCTCCAACAACTATGCAAAATTTGAATGCATTTGGTTGTGCCCTCGATTTGCGAACTAATTTTCAAATTTGTATGGGAAAATGTATGGGGAACGACCAACATTTAAAAAACCAGTCAAATTTGATAAAATCCCGGATATAGATTGTACAAACTATGAACAACAACTTTGTCGAGGATCGCAAACCGATCCGACTATTGAGCAAAAAAGTTATGATCAATTTACTTAAGAGAGCATTTAGCTTAGTGCTCTGCACGTGCCTACAGGCGTATTCAGAGCTTGTAGGTATGTACCGGACATAATATACTATGCTATATCAATAGGGAACAATACACAAAAAAAATATTGCATTATTTTTACAATATAATTAAAGTTTTTAATAATATTAAAACGTGTAAATGTATTTATTGAGTATTGCCTGTGAGACCTAGGGGCGTCTTCTAGAGTAACGAGCTTGCGCATTGGAAGGCCGATTATACTGATTAGTAAATCTTAGTGTGATTGTCAAGAGCATTGAAATAAAAGTATTGTATTGACATTTTATTGTAAAAGTGTAGTATTTTTATTAATCAATGGGATTTTGTATTTGTATCCTAGTACCTCTAGCATTGAAAGTCAGTTCAGTTTTTCAAGGATTGTGGTACCCAATACTCATAATATTTTTATAACAAGATATCATTCTTATTACAAGTATCATTTGTACAAATGATACGACCCAAGCAACAATTTTTGTTTTATTTATGTTTTATAGCAGTTGATATAACCAAATTATAAAACCTTCACTGACGACCACATTGCTTTAACAATCTCCTGAAAACCGCAATACAGCCATGTCATGGCCAATTGGCCCAGTTTTAATGCAGTCATTAAAACTTGATATGCGAACTACTTTAGGAGCATAGGATTTATGTCAGTTTTATCACACTCTAGACGTGATTGTTAAAAATGAAAACATAAAACCTCCTCCAGGTCAGAAAGTTTTAACAGCCTTCTAATGACTACCATAAAACTATATTACAACCGCATAAATCGCTCCCGAAGAAGTTGATAAAACATGATACGCAAAACATTTTGACAACTTTGAAGGTTTTAAGTTGGGGTTTTTGGATGATAGTTAATATTGAGAAATATTTTATTGTGGTTTTATTCTTTCGATGTTTGATGTGAAATCATGATCCTTGTCAGTTGGTAATAATGGCTGATATTATTGTACATTGAAAATAAGACGACTTTATTATAATTTTAAACCAATCTGTATATGCTTCACAGCATGCCGTGCAATATTTATGGTGATTATTATACCAAATAGGAGCATAAATTTAGTGCGCCATATGAATACTAAAATATAGGGATATTTTTAATTTGTCTGCATTAGCACCATGCATTAAAGAGTCATTCAAAGATTATCTATTTAGTACAAAACTGTTACTACTGTTGAGCAATAACCAGTCACATATTATTTAATTATACATAGATGTATGAAAGTGTTTTATTGCCTATCAATTAAAGCGTAATTATTCATACTGTGTGAAATTTGTTCATACGGCGACATTTTTTTTCGTTATAACTTGCTACTCCTTAAAAATACCTCAATATAACATATTCTCCTAGATTGGAATTCTATAGCATAACATAAACCTAATGGTTGTATCTTAGCATTTCGTAGTCCAAATTGAGAGCGTTAAGTTATATTTAAGCTTTATAACTAGCTTGCTGGTTTTATTCGGTACAGCGAATCAAAACAAAACAAAAACCATGACCACCTGTCAAAAAGTCAACATTCCAAGCGATACTCCTATTTTCGCTTGTAATCAAGATGTAAGAAATGCTTATTGGATCCACTAAAAGCTTTTTCAATACAAGGTTTAAAGCTGATGTCAATACTGGCCATCTCCAAACGGATTTAGTGAAACTGTCGGCGTTGCTTTAAGAAGGGTTCGTGGATCTTTGGGAAGTGAATCGAAAAGCCGCTTGTTCAATATTTTTAAGAGCTCCTTCACCGCACTGTGCCTTATGTAGGGATCGTATAACTGTAGTTCCTCCAGGAGTTTCATATTGTCGATCGTCTCATCTTCATCGTGTTCAGAAGCACTGAAGGGGTTTTCATTTCATATATCTGAATAGATTTGTTTTTTATAATGACAAAAAATTTCAGAGTATTTTTTGTTGTAGCAGTATATTTCTTATCTGTGAATCTTAGGCCTCTGATAAAGATGATAGTTGTAATGAAGCTTTAATGAAGGTCTAAGACTGCTTCAAGTTTTATATCGGTCATAAAAAGTGTACCATAAAACATAATTGTATGTTTTGTTTTGGTTTTATTCTTCAGTTATAAGTAGTGATGCAGAACCACCTTACAGCTACCGTTAAAACTATGAAGTCTGAGTTTTAATTTAGTAGTCATAAAACAGTTTTATAGACGACTTTACGGCCTGATTTTATGACAAGCACACAAAACCGTAATACAACCACAGGCTGGAAGGGATGCTATGATAAAACAATGATAAAATAAGAATAAATCTTCCAAGCATTTAGAT
>NW_027041408.1:0-47032 GCF_037179485.1 Ochlerotatus camptorhynchus
CTGACTGCGGCTGTGGAATAGTTCTAGCGACGTTTTCATCACTACCTAAAGCCCCACGTCGCGAGAGCATTTCCAGTCGATGGTGTGTTATAATGCAGTTCTTCTTTACCCAACTATTGTGTGCTCCTCTCGTCATGACCAACGTGATCATCTCAGAGAGAAAGCAGTAGGGTGGTTGTTGCGTGCTGTACCATCATCAGCATTGTTGACGGCTACTCCCGCCTTGAGTTGTTACATTCAAAGTGTTTTTTATGTTACTTCATACGCGAAGTTAACGATTTTCAGAGTTGGTTGGAAATGCTAACATGAAGCTTTAGTGTGATGATTTATTAGCTAGAGAATGATTTTTAGAAGAGTGTAGGTGGATAGTTCCGTTAGAGTACGGCAGTATGAAAATTGAATAGAAGTTGAAAATGAGCGAAGGGCCATTAAAGCGACAGTTTTCAAGATAGACGCACATTTTTGCCTAGCCCGTACGATGTACGCGGGGACTTGAAGTATGTCTCCAAGTCCACAGGCAAAAATGTGCGTCCCTCTTGTTGCTCATAAACTGACTGCGGCTGTGGAATAGTTCTAGCGACGTTTTCATCACTACCTAAAGCCCCACGTCGCGAGAGCATTTCCAGTCGATGGTGTGTTATAATGCAGTTCTTCTTTACCCAACTATTGTGTGCTCCTCTCGTCATGACCAACGTGATCATCTCAGAGAGAAAGCAGTAGGGTGGTTGTTGCGTGCTGTACCATCATCAGCATTGTTGACGGCTACTCCCGCCTTGAGTTGTTACATTCAAAGTGTTTTTTATGTTACTTCATACGCGAAGTTAACGATTTTCAGAGTTGGTTGGAAATGCTAACATGAAGCTTTAGTGTGATGATTTATTAGCTAGAGAATGATCTTTAGACGAGTGTAGGTGGATAGTTCCGTTAGAGTACGGCAGTATGAAAATTGAATAGAAGTTGAAAATGAGCGAAGGGCCATTAAAGCGACAGTTTTCAAGATAGACGCACATTTTTGCCTAGCCCGTACGATGTACGCGGGGACTTGAAGTATGTCTCCAAGTCCACAGGCAAAAATGTGCGTCCCTCTTGTTGCTCATAAACTGACTGCGGCTGTGGAATAGTTCTAGCGACGTTTTCATCACTACCTAAAGCCCCACGTCGCGAGAGCATTTCCAGTCGATGGTGTGTTATAATGCAGTTCTTCTTTACCCAACTATTGTGTGCTCCTCTCGTCATGACCAACGTGATCATCTCAGAGAGAAAGCAGTAGGGTGGTTGTTGCGTGCTGTACCATCATCAGCATTGTTGACGGCTACTCCCGCCTTGAGTTGTTACATTCAAAGTGTTTTTATGTTACTTCATACGCGAAGTTAACGATTTTCAGAGTTGGTTGGAAATGCTAACATGAAGCTTTAGTGTGATGATTTATTAGCTAGAGAATGATCTTTAGAAGAGTGTGGGTGGATAGTTCCGTTAGAGTACGGCAGTATGAAAATTGAATAGAAGTTGAAAATGAGCGAAGGGCCATTAAAGCGGCAGTTTTCAAGATAGACGCACATTTTTGCCTAGCCCGTACGATGTACGCGGGGACTTGAAGTATGTCTCCAAGTCCACAGGCAAAAATGTGCGTCCCTCTTGTTGCTCATAAACTGACTGCGGCTGTGGAATAGTTCTAGCGACGTTTTCATCACTACCTAAAGCCCCACGTCGCGAGAGCATTTCCAGTCGATGGTGTGTTATAATGCAGTTCTTCTTTACCCAACTATTGTGTGCTCCTCTCGTCATGACCAACGTGATCATCTCAGAGAGAAAGCAGTAGGGTGGTTGTTGCGTGCTGTACCATCATCAGCATTGTTGACGGCTACTCCCGCCTTGAGTTGTTACATTCAAAGTGTTTTTTATGTTACTTCATACGCGAAGTTAACGATTTTCAGAGTTGGTTGGAAATGCTAACATGAAGCTTTAGTGTGATGATTTATTAGCTAGAGAATGATCTTTAGAAGAGTGTAGGTGGATAGTTCCGTTAGAGTACGGCAGTATGAAAATTGAATAGAAGTTGAAAATGAGCGAAGGGCCATTAAAGCGACAGTTTTCAAGATAGACGCACATTTTTGCCTAGCCCGTACGATGTACGCGGGGACTTGAAGTATGTCTCCAAGTCCACAGGCAAAAATGTGCGTCTATCTTGAAAACTGTCGCTTTAATGGCCCTTCGCTCATTTTCAACTTCTATTCAATTTTCATACTGCCGTACTCTAACGGAACTATCCACCTACACTCGTCTAAAGATCATTCTCTAGCTAATAAATCATCACACTAAAGCTTCATGTTAGCATTTCCAACCAACTCTGAAAATCGTTAACTTCGCGTATGAAGTAACATAAAAAACACTTTGAAAATACTTTTATTTGTAAACTAGTGGAATCAGACCACTATTTTCAAACGCGCGCCATTCTGTCAAACATCAATATTTTTTTCATATATTTCTGTTTCGAGATTTCTTTCAAGTTCAAGCTTCCCCATTGTAGTTCAAATATTTATGTTCGTGTTTTACAGCTGTGTGCGATAAAATAGCTGCGCATGCCGATTTTAATACAAAATGGTCAACTTTGACATGATGTAACTTTCATTTTCATTTCATTTTCATTTTGCAGCGTTTGGTGGGGCAATGGGAGCGCAAGTCAATCCAAAGCCGAAGATAAAGGATGGGTAATGGCTGAATAGTGTATGCGGACCACTTGAACGCCATGGGAAAAGGAAGGGATTGAAGAGGCCGGTTATTGGTGGGGGGGGGGGGGGTTGAGGAAATGACACATAGTGATGCTAAATATAAAGAAACCGAAAATCCATCTCCCACTGATTCATCCTTTCACATATATACCAAATTGATATTTTAAAGCAAAATAATAATGAAAATAAACAGACAATACATGAAAAGGCTAGTTGCCAGTTGCTTTAAAGCTAGTTGCCTCCCTAAGCGGACCCTCCGCATCCTAACTCTTCTGTTAATCCACTTAATGCTACTAGGCTGTCTAAATTTTCTTATTTAAGTTCGTTTGATGATTATGATATCTCTAGTCTAATTTAATAAATAATTGAAATCTCTAATCTACCTACCATGCTTTATTAAGTACCTGCACTTGTGAATGTAATCTAAAATTTAACGTGTTTCAAGACTTTGTTTTTGACTTTGACCTATATTTAATATATATTAGTTCGTCCCAGTGACACCTTCAGTGACTTAAATGCTTCACTTTGAAGTTAGTTTCCTAGCTGATTTTTAAATTACATAGGGTATACGCTTCAACTACGCTCTCACGTTTCTACTATGTCGCATCACAAAAATACATATGGGTATGTCACAATAGAAGCACGCCACAGTGGAAATCCCGAGCCATAGTTCAAACACTTATCCCAAATCAAAATAAAGCACATACAGGGTGTTTGGTTAATCTCGGGAACTATTGCGATTTGAGGCACTGCATTATCATCACAGTTTTGTTATTGTGGGCCTTATTACGGGTGTCACTACACGGTAATAAGCAAGTGATACTCAGAATAAGAGCCGTGATTACCGTACAAATAAAATGGGAATAACTTCACCGTGACGACAAGTGACAAGTTTTCACCGTGAAGTGACATCCGTAATAAGCCCCTGTATGTTTTCCGGTAGCAGATAATGTCCTCCTGGAAAAAGCGAAGTGGAACCAGAGCCCGAGGTTCTGGATCGTATCACCTTAAAACAATTTCTATGTAAAGATCCCTTCAGACCGATCGCGTTTGTCATAGTGGTCTTTGGTTCTTTTTTCATGATTCCGTTATAAAAAATCTGGGACTTTGAACAGTTATCTGAAGTCTATGACTTGGAAAATTGGTAACTACACTGCAATGCTCATTTCTGTTTGCAAACTTTGTAAACATATCAAACAGAAATGAATAAATAGTGTATTACTGAATTATAAGTGGGGATGGGTGGCATTCACTAGCCCGAGAACACCCTCCACATGCTAGCCTCTTCACCAACCATACATCAGTACACACTTATCGAGTCAGTAATTTTTACCGAGTTTTTGAATCGTGGAACTCTTCGGTAAAATTTAAAAAATCTGTGAAAAATTCAAAGTTGAGAAAATGTGTTACGAAAATTTACAGACTAACTTCTGTTAACCCCGTGTAATGATGAAAAATAAAAAATTTCGATTTCATCCAACCTTTACGAATAACAGTCATTTGAATTTTAACCGAGTCAGTAATCCAAAAATCCAGTAAAAATACTAACTCCTGTAAAAAATCTAAGCGTGTATACAGAAGCATCGGAGCTCCACACTCCTCCATCAAAACAGCACCGCAGCTGAGCTGCGAGTGCTGTGAAATAAAAAGGACATCAACTTATTACCACTACCTACTTCTCTCCCTTCCGCTCTCAGAATTCGCCGATTCGGTGTCTTTCGTTGTGTTTTCTGCTGAGACTGAGCAATATTCGATACCGCGAAACATCTCCGCAGTTATGTTTTCTTTCGGCGCAGGAGATGTGTGGTAATCAAAAGTTAAGAATGTAACTAAACATCTACAATAACATTCTACCAAATTTTCATGTGCGTAGTCCACTGCAACAGCCGAACGTACGAACGATTAGGGTGACTATAGCGCATTTTATGAAAACGTTACATGTTTTTATGGCTGTTTTAAATCAATAATTACGAAGAAACCATAAAGCCTACAAGGTTACTACCAAAGGCACAAATCTAGGGAACTGCATGGAAAATGTTTTGTAGAACAACTAAATAAACAGAAATGAAAATTTCCAACTTAAAAACACTAAAATGTATGAAATTTCACCAGTTTTTTTGGTACTTTCAACATACTTTTCAATTTTAATGGATGATAATTAACTTTAATCGAGTTCTTCTTCAAAGAGCATTGATAGCTAAGACTTTAATCTTTCATGGTATGTCGAAATCAGAAAACCACATTAAGATTAAAAAAATATAGCTAACCAAAGTTGGCAATACAAAAAAACATAAAATGTTGAATAACTCACTTAGCAGTCATTTCCGACCCTATGTTTCATGGGGATTTTTTCATAACTTTAGGAGCCCTATCTACCCTGAAAATATGTAAAACCCGGAACCAAACCCTGTATAAGATTACAATACCAATGGTGTTTAGCATTGTTCCCTGAGTAATACCTCAATGAAAACAACAATGAAAGCGTGTCACGCAAGTAGAAGGAGCACTGCTGTCAGTTTTGCCGACTTATTTTTCCTGAAACGGCAATATTTATTTATTCCTATAGGAGAGTATCAGCCCGAGGCTGATTCATCTCCGGCCAAAAATGTCAATAAGTTAGTGCACCTCGCTTTAAGCAACCAAAGGTCGTACGGAACTAGTACTTACTTATGCTTATAAAGTACGTTTACGAGGTTAATGTTTGCAATAGGGTACTACTTTCCACCATCAAATCCCACTGATGTCGCCCGCCAATGATGGATAAACCAGTTTTACAGTATGGAGATTATCGAAAAATCCGTAACTTCTCTACAAATATTGCAATAATTTCTCTACAAATTTCTACGTTTTGTTCTAGCATGATGTGGAAATAAATTTGCATAAAAAGTGCATAACTATTGATAATTAACGTGAATTTCGCCATACATTCTCAGGTAGGTCTTATCTACTTCAAACTAGGGAATAACGAATGGGGGATTAGGAATCACATAGATGAAGACTAACTAACTATTTTTTTCCTTGTTTCAAGATCATCCTCGGTCCAGGCAAGTAATAGATAGTTTGTTTTTAGATTTGCGACGCCTGTACAAAATAAAACTCATTGTGTTGGCACTTGTTTGGAAGGAGTATTAGACCCAGACTTTCGCATAAAAAAATCATTTATAGGAAAAACTGTGTTTTGGGATGATAATTTGTAACATTTGTAATTTGGGGCGTACAACAAGAAAAATTCAACAGTGAAGGAGATATGCACTTTAACTAATTATGTTTGTATTACTCCATACGTGAAGTTAACGATTTACAGATTTGGAGATGCGTAACGACACATATCAGACTTAAAGCGTTCATGTTACACAATAGATGAGGAGGTGAAAGTATAGAGTTGATAGTGAAGGAGTAATTTTATGTCAGGGAATGATTGCGTTTTTCTTGAAAATGATTTTAGGTGTATCACACTGGTGAAATGTCATCAGGAAGCTAGATTTGCCTATAGTGGGGCGAAAGTTCGAGTGCAGTGTGTTCATTCCAATCCCATTTTTCAATTCCTGTTTTTTCCTAGTTAGGGGAAATGGCTCTAATTACTAGATGGGGTGAAAAGTAACCTCCTTGACCGCGAAAATGCGCTGCTACTGCTGATTGTTGTTGACGTGTTTGGAATCATGTTGAGTATGGATAAAAACGATTTTCGTTCTCTCATAAAACATTATTTTTTGAGAGGCAAAACGGCGAAGGAAACAAAAGAAAAGTTGGATAAATATTATGAGACTAATGCTCCGTCAGATTACACCGTCAAATATTGGTTTCGTGGTGGCCGCAACTCCACTACTGATCAAGTCCGCAGCGACAGGCCCTCCGATGCGGTTGCAGAGGACAATGTAAAAAAATACATGTTGGCTGACCGGAAAAAGAAGGTGCGCGAGCTAGCAGATACCGCAAAGATTACTACTGAGCGCACACGCCATATTTTGGACGAGATTCTGCATATGAAAAAGTTATCCTGCCGCTGGGTGCCGCGCAAGCTCACTCCTGAACGAAAAACACGAACACGAGAACACTTCGAAAGAGTGTTTGGACTTGCTGATGCGGAATCGGGCGGACTTTTGGCGTCGATTGGTAACTGTTGATGAAACCTGGATCCACTATTACACCCCAGAGAACATAATGAGTGCCCGGCACGAGTGCTCCGAAGCGACCGAGGGAGGCTCAATGGGTCGGAAAGGTTATGGCATCGGTTTCCTGAGATTGTCATGGCATACTCTTCGTGGACTACCTCGAAAAAGGAAAAACCATCAACAGCGAGTATAACTGTGCAAATGAAGCGATTGAAGGGCGAAATCGCTGCAAACGGCCTCACATGAAGCGAATTAATTTTTTTTTGTAAGACAATGCGCCGGCACACAAGAGCATCGCAACCACGGATAAAATCAATGACTTACGGCTCCAATTGCTTCCGCATCCATCGTATTCGCCCGATTTGGCTCCCTCAGACTATTATCTCTTCCCAAACCTCAAAAGATGGCTCATCAATAAAAAATTCAGTTCACGTGAGGAAATCATCGACGCCGCGCAGGAGTATTTTACAGACCTTCCGGAAAATTACTTTTCGGACGGGATCATGAAGTTGGAACTTCATACTTGTCATACTCTCAGTGCTAGCTGGCGTCGCTGGATCGCAGTTCTTCTTTCCATTTACGTTGAAGCTTTGACATAATGTGAGTGTCTGCCCTGCTGACGGCATTCCAAGTGTCCTCCTCTCGACACATTTCAACGACGACGTTCTCCACGTTAAGGACGGGCATCTCCCTTCGCACTGCCTCGAACCTTGGACAGTCGAAGACCACATGCTCCGGCGTTTTATCGACGTTGCCACACTCCGGACAGAGGGGTGACGCTGCGTGTCCGAACCGATGCAGGTATTTCCTGAAGCAGCCGTGGCCAGACAGGAACTGTGTGGAAGTTGAATTCTCCGTGTTTTCTGTTCACCCAGGTCGAAGGAATCGGTATTAGTCTATGTGTCCATCTACTGATCTCCGTCGTGTTCACTCCTGTTGCCACTTAGTCAATGACTCCACTCTCACAACTTTCCATACTGTTCCGGCTTCTCTCGGCCTGTAGCACTCGCTGTCCTCCGCCAGGGTGATGCCGATAGGGATCATACCGGCGATAACGCATACTGCTTCCGACGAGATAATTCTGCACGCACTCACGACTCGCATGGCCATGAACTGCTCAGTTTCCTTTGGTTCTGCTTCGTTTTCAGTGCTGCAACCCAGGCTGGACCTTCATACCTTAGTATCGACACCAACACACTGGCCAGAAGACGCCAACTGCTGGGACCAGCGTTGTTCGGCATGATTCTAGCTATCGCATTGATGGCCTTCGAAGCCTTCTCACAGACATATTCGACGTGGCTGTTGAAGTTTAGCGGGCCATCGATAATCACTCCCAGGTATTTCAACACACGCTTCGAGGCTTTGGCGTGCTCCCCGACGGTGATTTCTGCCCGCTGTACCGCTTTACAGTTACTGACCAATAGCACTTCCGTTTTGTGGCAGGCTATCTGCAGCTTCGTTTCTTGCATCCTGTTACCAATCATGTCGATCGCCTCGATTGCCAACACTTCCACCTCTTCCAGCATCTCGCCTGTTAGCCTACTCCGACGGAAAATTCTCCCGGCTTCGTCTTTCACCTCGCACTTGTGTGAGCACATTACTACTTTCTAGCTGGTCTTCTCGCCATTTTCGCCGCAGCGGTGATATGATCTGCGTTATTGCTCTGCTGACGGCGTAATAGGTGCCCTCCTCTCGACACATTTCTTCGAAGACATTCTCCGTGCTAAGGGCAAGCGTCTCCTCTCGCACAACATTAAATCTAGGACATTCGAAGACCATTTGCTCTGGTGATTCTTCCACATTCCCACACTCCGGACAGAAGGGTGACGTTGTATGTCCGAATCGATGCAGGTACTTCCTGAAGCAGCCATGACCAGAAAGGAACTGCATCAAGTGGAAGTTGACCTCTCCATGCTTCCTGTTTACCCAGGTCGTAATAATCGGTATTTGCCTGTGTATCCATCTACCGTTCTCCGCTGCATCCCACTCCTGCTGCCACTTAGCCATCGACACCGTTCTCACCATTTTTCGTACTCCTCTGGTTTCTCTCGTCATATAGCAGCCGTAATCCTACGAGGTTACGATAACGTATACTGCCTCCGTCGAAATGGTTCTGTACGCACTCACGACTCGCATGGCCATGAGCCGGAACGTACTGCTCAATTTCCTTTGGTCCTGCTTCGTTTTCAGCGCTCCACTCCAGGCTGGACCACCGTACCTTAGTATCGATTAGGACACACTAGCCAGAAGACACCTCTTGCTGCTGCTTGGACCAGAATTGTTCGGCATGATTCTGGCTATTGCTTTTTTTTATTTAGTTCGTTTATTTGTAAGTCTCAATCGCGTTAGTTTTACGGAGCCGATAATTCATGGTTCTTTGTTTGTAGCAGGCTTGGGTTCAATTCCAATCGGCGGCACCGGGATGTTCTGAGGCATAACATCTCTGATCACGCCTTCCTTCGGAAGGGAAGTAAAGCCGTTGGTCCCCGGTTCATGAGTTGATGGGTCGAAAGGTAGGGTCCAGGTGTGGGAGCTGCCTTCCTGGCGTCGGTAGCATTGGTGCTCAGCACGGAAAACAAGGTCGACGGAAAACAAATCAAATGAAAAAAAAAATTATTTTCTAGTAAAGCATTGAATAAATTTAGCAAGCGTCTTTTAGCGATATCTGGGATATTTTTCAGAAGATTAAATTTAATTATATCGCTTCCCGGTGAGGATTTGTTCGATGAAAGAAGAGCCATAAAGAATTGCCTCAAATTTAACGGAGAAAGTTGATCCATTCTTCACATTTTTGCTTCAAATACGTAATATGGGTATTCCAAGTGCACTTTGAATCAAACCAGACCCCAAGATACTTGAAAGACAATAATTGAGTAATGTTTTGCTCAAAAGATTAACTGCATTTGGGTATCGCTTTCGAGTAAACACTACCAGTTGAGTTTTCTACGGCGAGAATTCGATCCCTAGATTCCTACCCCAAGAAAACAAGTTATCTAAGAAACTTTTCAATGATCCTTGCAAGACCAAGGCATGTGCACCTCTTACGTAAACCACACCGTCATCAGCAAGTTGTCTTAGCGTGCACTGTTATGCCAAACAGTTGTCGATATCTTTGACATAAAAGTTATAAAGAAGAGAGCTGATACATGAACCTTAGGGCAGGCCCATGGATTTTGTCAGTTGTTCAAGGGAAAAGTTCATTTGCTTTTCTGACAACAAATTGTACAGTAAATTATTTAAAATTCCAGAAAGTCCACATATGTGCAGATTGTCTGACAGAATTTCAATGGAAACTAAATCAAAAGTAATACTGAAGCCAATTGCTCCACAGCAAAAAATAAGGAATATTACATGACATGTAAACCAAAACCATTTTAAAATTACATCCTTAGTTTTACATTAAAAATCATGCACATAATAAAAACATGATAAAACTCATAAAATTACACGTTTATTCGATTAATTTTCTCTTGCAGTTTAATATCACGACGTGATGTAAAAACTTATCGAAGAACATCGGATTTTCAACGATGAAACCTATAAATTTACATGCTCGTGTAAATTTAAATCAACAAACATTGAGAAAGCTAATATGGCGGACGGACCGATTATTCGTTCACTTCTTTCGACGCTCGGTTTGTTTTGTTTTGTGCGCTCACTTTTGGTTATGTGGAACGATTTATCGTGCATACGCGCGTCCACAATAGAAAATGGATGACAGACAAAATATTGATTAAAGCGGTTTTATACAGAGAACACTTTTAGTTTGTGCATAAAATCAAAAATTTGGATATGGAAAAATAGAAAAACTTTCAAAAATGCACTGGTGCTTGTGGAACCCAAACTGTGTATTTGATAGCAAGTTATTTGCTTCGACCCACTGATCGAGTCTCCAGCATTGTGAATGGTCTATCCAGAGACGTTTCTCGAAAAATATGTTGTGCTGGAACTGAGTCCGGACAGACCTTTTTAGCGTAATCGAATATCCATCGGTTGCAGTATTATTCACTCTCATTAGAAGATGAGCGGTTACGCATGTTGCGAGCCACCACAAGGTGTTCATTGAGGTTTCTCGTGAGAAAACCGCGACGAAATTGCGCCAAAAACCGCGTTTTTTTTGCTTTTCAGCTTTGTCTCAAGCTTTGAATATTCCTCGAAGTATGTGGAGGTTTTTTTCTACGAAAAGCTTTGAAAGCATCAGATTTTTCTACATACAATTTTGTGCATTCTTCGTCCCATCCAGGTCTCCTGGTCTCCTTTTGAAAGATGCTCTTGGAACTTTTCTTTTTGTGCTTCCAGTGACCGTTTGTTTATCAAATCGGCGAGGAATCGATATTCTTCCAATGGTGGAAGCGTATCTATTAATTCGACACCGATTGTCACCTCCGTTGCATATTTCTGCCAGTCGATGTTCCTTGTACTTAAGATAAAATGGAACTGTACAAGGTGTTCATTGAGGTTTCTCGTGAGAAAACCGCGACGAAATTGCGCCAAAAACCGCGTTTTTTTTTGCTTTGACTAATTATTCAGCTTTGTCTCAAGCTTTGAATATTCCTCGAAGTATGTGGAGGTTTTTTTTCTACGAAAAGCTTTGAAAGCATCAGATTTTTCTACATACAATTTTGTGCATTCTTCGTCCCATCCAGGTCTCCTGGTCTCCTTTTGAAAGATGCTCTTGGAACTTTTCTTTTTGTGCTTCCAGTGACCGTTTGTTTATCAAATCGGCGAGGAATCGATATTCTTCCAATGGTGGAAGTGTATCTATTAATTCGACACCGATTGTCACCTCCGTTGCATATTTCTGCCAGTCGATGTTCCTTGTACTTAAGATAAAATGGAACTGTTGATTGAGGGCCACGCTTAATTGAAATGATGATTGGCAAATGATCGCTACCATCTCACTGCGTCCTAGCAAGAAGTACGGTCGACTTGTTTCGCGCTCCGTTGTTTTGGAAGTTTTCTCGGTATTCGCTTGATATAAATTATCAGTTTTTTCTCACTAAGTGACTCCTGGCATAGTTCCCGGTAAATTGATCGAAAAGTGAGTTTTTTTTTAGTAGAAAGCGTCATTCTCGGAACGATTAATCCGTGCTATTGGTAATTCGCAAACCAATTTGGGCATCATCGTTGCGTGGTCACGCATACCCGCTCACGAATCATCATCATCGAGTGTGAGCACCCGTTTCTACATCTACATCGTTCATCAATCATCGTGCGCCTGTGTGCGCTGAGTACCGAGCCTCGATCAAGTGCACCACAACGAAGGTCATCCACGCAGCGCGTCTCTTCCAGCCATCTGTGTAAACGCCTACACATATAACGCTCGGTGGTAGTAGTATAGAATTATCAGATAAGTTTTTGTTTTTTTTTGTTTCTTTTCCTCCCCCATTAGTTAAATTTTCATTTTGTATTTCTGTGTTTGTAGTGTTTTCTGTGTATTGTGTCTGTGCGTTCAGTGGGAGAGCGTTTTGCGCTCCCACTAGTTGAACAAAATGGATGTTTTGTCAGAAGACGACATGGATGACCATTCATCTCAGAAGAATGATGATGTCATCCCTGGTTCGTCGTCTCAGTCTGTCGATGGGCAGGCTGAGAAAAGCACCAGATTGCGGGCCTACCCGAATGACTCGACTGGCCCATGGGTTGTCTATTTTCAGCCCAAAAACAAACCCTTGAATGTTGTTCAGATATCTGATGATCTGACAAAGCGATTCTCTGCCGTGACCGAAATAACGAAGGTTAGGCACAACAAACTTCGTGTGACCGTCGCTAACCTGAAACAGGCCAATGAAATTGCTGTTTCCCAGTTTTTCACACTGGAATATAGGGTGTACATTCCAGCCTCTGATGTGGAGATCGAAGGCGTGGTCACTGAGGCGAGCCTGAACCCCGAGATACTGGAGAAGCAAGTGGTTGGTCGATTCAAGAACCCCTTGCTTCTTCCGGTAAAGATACTGGCCGTTCATAGAATGAAGTCAGTATCGCTCAGCGAGGGTAAAAAGAGTTTTACCCCCACAGACTTGTTTCGGGTGACCTTTTCTGGATCTGCCCTTCCTCAATACATCGAGCTAGGAAAACTTCGTCTTCCTGTGCGGTTGTTTGTACCACGGGTCATGAACTGCCAGAATTGTAAGCGGTTGGGACATACGGCCTCCCACTGCGGCAACAAGGCACGCTGCTCCACATGCGGGGAGAAGCATGAGGATGCCGCCTGCGCAGCTACTGCACCAAAATGCGTGTACTGCAACGGAACTCCTCCTCATGCTCTCTCGTCGTGCCCGGCGTACAAACAGCTCGGGGACAAAATGAAACGCTCCCTTAAGGAACGTTCCAGGCGGTCTTTTGCAGAAATGCTTAAGACAGCCACGCCATCGACCAATTACAAAAATCCCTTTTCTCTTTCGTCAGATGACGAAACTGACTCTGACTTGGCTGAGGAGGGAACTTCTTTCAGTTTTCCGGAAGGTTCTGCACGGAAACGAAAGCGCATCCGTTCGCGGATTGATGCAAATAAAGAACCCCAAATCAGCTTGCCCAAATCAAGGAGTGGTGGAAAAAGGGAGACTTCTACTCCTCCTGGATTCCGCAGAACTGACTATACCCAGGATTTTCCACCTCTTCCGGGGACATCCAAAACCCCTGATGCCCCAATTTTAAGAACAGAAACCCCTTCTTCATCTGGGCTGTTCTCATTTGATGACATTGTGGACGGTATTCTCAAATACCTCAACATTTCTGATCCTCTGAAAAGCATTGTCCTCACATTGCTTCCCACTGTGAAATCCTTCTTGAAGCAATTGACTTCAAAATGGCCCCTTCTTGCAGCTATCATCTCCTTCGATGGATAATTTTCCAAACGAGGTCGGGGATTTGATCACTGTTCTACAGTGGATTTGTCGAAGTCTTATTCCGAAATTAGATTCGTTCAAGTATTTAGTCCATAACAATAATTGCGATGCATTTGCCCTCTGTGAAACATGGCTCTCTTCAGAAATTGATCTCCTTTTTTATGATTTTAACATTATTCGATTGGATCGTGAGGATTCACGTGGAGGAGGGGTACTTTTGGGGATCAAAAAGTGCCATTCCTTCTATAGAGTGAATCTTCCCGAATTCCCCGGTATTGAAGTTGTCGCATGTCAGGCTACCATTAAAGGTAAGAGCCTTTGTATTGCTTCTATATATATTGCTCCTAGAGTCTCTGTTAATCGCAAACAACTTTTCGACATATGTGCGGTACTTCCCGCTCCATGGTTGATCATGGGAGATTTTAACTCCCACGGTACAGGCTGGGGGGAGCTGTACGATGATAACCGTTCTACTTTGATTTATGATCTCTGCGACAACTTCAACATGACAATACTTAACAATGGAGAAGTAACACGTTTGGCTGGTCCATCCTCGAATGGTAGCAGATTAGACCTCACATTTTGCTCCAATTCACTATCGTTGGATTGCACTAGGCATGTAATCCAGGATCCGCACGGTAGTGATCATCTGCCGATCAAAATTTCGATTGCCAGTGGGTTCAACTCGTCAGAATCCGTTAACGTCGCGTATGATCTAACCCGTAACATCGATTGGACTAAGTTCCAATCCGCGATAGACGATACAGTATCGTCAGTGGAAGAGCTTCCGCCGTTGGAGGAATATAATTTCCTCTCTAATCTCATCGTCTACAGCGCCCTTTAAGCTCAAACACGACCGGTGCCGCGATCGTCAATCCATAAGAAAACACCATCGCTCTGGTGGGATCAACAATGCACGGAGGTTTACCGTAAAAAGTCCGACGCGTTTAAACTTTTTCGGAAACGCGGAACACACGAGCATTTCGACGCATTCACATCTCTTGAACGCGAACTCAAGAGCCTCATCAAGGCCAAAAAACGGGGTTACTGGCGGCAGTTTGTAGACGGATTGTCGCGCGAAACGTCTATGAATACGCTTTGGAGTAAGGCGCGAAGAATGCGTAACCGGTCTACTAACAACGAAAGCGAGGAATGCTCGGATCAATGGATTCTTAAATTCGCGCGAAAAGTGTGTCCGGATTCCGTGCCGTCGCAGTTGATTACTCGCGAAACCGCGAATTCGGTAGACGAAATCAGTCAACCTTTTTCAATGGTGGAACTTTCACTCACTCTCCTTTCGTGTGGCAATTCTGCCCCGGGATCTGATAGAATCAAGTTCAACTTGCTGAAAAACCTCCCAGACGTCGCTAAGAGGCGCATGTTGAACTTGTACAATCAGTTCTTGGAGCTCAATATTGTTCCCGACGATTGGAGACGAGTAAGGGTGATAGCCATTAAAAAGCCTGATAAACCCGCGTCGGATCACAATTCGTATCGGCCCGATGCTGGGTTCTCCTTAATAAAGATATAAAAAAAAAAAAAAAAAAAAAAATGGGTTGAGACGAACCACTTTCTTTCAGATACTCAATTTGGTTTCCGTAGGGGTAAGGGAACGAACGACTGTCTCGCGTTGCTTTCCTCGGAAATTCAGTTAGCTTTTGCTAAGAAAGAGCAAATGGCTTCTGTGTTCTTGGATATCAAGGGGGCTTTTGATTCAGTATCCGTTGAAGTTCTTTCAGAGAAACTCCACGCTTGTGGATTGTCTCCATTAATGAATAATTTTTTGTGCAATTTGCTGTCAGAAAAACATATGAGCTTTTCTCATGGAAACTCTACAGCTTTTCGATTTAGCTACATGGCTCTCCCCCAAGGCTCATGTTTAAGCTCCCTTTTGTACAATTTCTACGTTAGAGAAATTGATGTATGTCTTAGTGACAATTGCACGTTGAGACAACTTGCAGATGACGGCGTAGTGTCTATCACAGGGCCAAAAGAGGTTGACCTGCAAGGACCCTTACAGGATACCTTGGACAATTTGTCTACTTGGGCTATTCAGCTAGGTATCGAATTCTCCACGGAGAAAACTGAGTTGGTCGTTTTTTCTAGGAAGCATAGCCCAGCACAACCGAAGCTTCAACTTTTGGATAAACCGATCACTCATTCCATGTCTTTTAAATATCTCGGGGTCTGGTTCGATTCCAACTGCACCTGGAGATCCCACATTGAGTATCTGAGACGAAAATGCCAACTAAGGATCAATTTCCTTCGATCAATTACCGGAACGTGGTGGGGAGCCCATCCACAAGATCTTCTGACGTTGTACCGGACAACGATTTTATCGGTTTTAGAGTACGGTAGTTTTTGCTTCCAGTCGGCAGCTAAAACGCACATCATCAAGCTGGAACGGATCCAGTATCGTTGTCTTCGTATCGCGTTAGGATGCATGCACTCGACTCATACTATGAGTCTCGAAGTGCTGGCGGGCATGTTGCCACTATCCGTCCGTTTTTCAGAGTTATCTCTGAGGCTCCTCACCCGTTGCGAAGTAATGAACCCATTGGTGATCGAAAACTTTGAGAAGCTTCTGGAGCTAAATCCTCAAACATGTTTTATGACTTTGTACTACCTATATTTAACACAGGATGTCAGCCCTTCAAGAAATATTCCCAATCGTGTAGTCTTCTCCGATTTCGGCAATTCAGTGAATTTTGATTTATCTATGACGCAGGAAATCCGCGGAATTTCAGAGCATCATCGTTCTATGATTGCTCCGTCATTATACTCTGCAAAGTTTGGCCATGTTGATTCTGCAAAAACGTTTTTCACAGATGGATCTCTAATAGAGGAGTCCGCTGGTTTTGGTGTATTCAATGAATTTCATAGCGCCTCTCGAAAACTTGAAGCTCCTTGTTCTGTGTATGTGGCTGAACTGGCTGCAATTCACTACACTTTGTAAACTATTGCTTCACTTCTTCCAGACCACTATTTTATTTTTACGGATAGTCTCAGTTCTGTC
Organism: Ochlerotatus camptorhynchus; assembly: GCF_037179485.1. Taxonomy (NCBI): domain Eukaryota; kingdom Metazoa; phylum Arthropoda; class Insecta; order Diptera; family Culicidae; genus Ochlerotatus; species Ochlerotatus camptorhynchus. Next base: position 16,706 of record NW_027041408.1, read on the forward strand.
GAGGCTATCCGTTCCATTAGGCCGGTAAAGCACTTCTCGTATTTTTTATTTTCGCTCTTTCATCATCACCTTCGCGTGGGTCCCTTCGCATTGCTCAATTTTGGGCAATGAGAAGGCGGATTCACTTGCGAAGGTGGGCGCTATGGAAGGCGACATTTATGATCGACAAATCGCCTATACTGAATTTTTCTCTATTTATCGTCAGCAGTCACTCGTTAGCTGGCAACATCAATGGAGTGAAGGGAGCTTGGGACGATGGCTACATTCAATTATCCCTAAGGTGTCGAAGTTTGCATGGTTCAAAGGGTTGGACTTGGGTCGAGACTTCATACGCGTGATGTCTCGTCTCATTTAGACAATCACTATTGTCTAAACGCTCACTTGTTCCGTGTGGGGTTGGGAGACAGCAATCTCTGTGAATGTGGACAAGGTTACCAGGACGCTGATCACATCCTTTTGTCTTGTGCGGAGTATCAAGATATCAGATCACATTTTTATGATTCCCTTCGGGCTCGAGGTAGACAACCTAATGTTCCAGTTCGGGATATTTTGGCTGGACGCGATCTGGAGTTTATGAAACTCATATATGTTTACTTTAAGGATATTAACCTTAGATTGTAAGTTTGATTAACCTTGTGTTTAGTTTGTATTTTGTACGTGTGGGGTTTTTTTTTTCTTCGATGTTTGTTTTCAAGATGAATAGAAATAATTTCATGCTTTAAGATTAATTAAATAGTTGTATCGTAAACCACATTTCAAACCTCCTTCTTCCCTTTTCACATCAAAAAAATTATAAATCTCCACTAACCTCGAGACAACCGCGAGTACTCGGTCCAGTTCCTTTAACTTTAAATTTAAGACAGTAATAATGTATAACGCAAAGGATAACTCGGCTCTGTAAAGTTTATTCGATTGAGCCTGTACAAATAAAGTAATTATAAAAAAAAAATGATCGCTACCATGGGGATCATTGATAACCTTCAACAGACAATCCAATTATAGCGATCTTGAACACAAAGTTAGGTCGAGTTGGCTTTCTCGAGCCGGAGGTATAGCTATATGTGTAATTTCACCATTGAATACTGGCAGCCCTAAGTTTGCACCTTTAGAATTGATAAAACGATCCATAAAATATTGAAAAACGTTCCATTAAAAACATCCAAATGATCCATAAAACATCGGAGAAAATCCCTAAAAAAGTGTGGATGATCCATAAAAAATATCAATATGATCCATATTTTATGTGAAATTTAGCAACACAATTGTAAAAATGTACCACTAAATTTCTAAATAATGAGCATTGGAATTGTACGAATTACCCATAAACATATTGCAATTGATCCATAAAACATTCAGCAATGAACCTTAAACTAAAAAAGTGATCCATAAAAAATCAAGTTTGCACACTTAAAAATATAGGCATGATTCATAAATTAGACGTATATTATTCATGTTTAGGACACTATTTTTTTAAATTTTGATCCATAAACCTTGAAAAATTGCTCCACTGCTTATCTACTTAGATTTACTGTCCTACCCGTGTATTTAAGGTAGATGTGCGAAGCGACGGGCAAGCGTCTAGAATTACCTTTCAAAAGAAGATTCTATAATAATATTCTTAAGACGTTTCCTATGGAAGCTTCATTTAGAAACCTTTTAAGAAGCTTATTCTAGACGTTCGCCCATCGTTCTGCTCTTCTGACAAAAAAAAACACGGGCAGAACAGTAAATCTGAGTAGCTACGCAGTTATGTAACAATTTTCCAAGGTTTATTTTGATCAAATTAAAAAACATATGTATATAGACCGAGATATAGACTATAATTGGGACACACCCAAATAAGCACGTCTACCAACAACTGGAACACCTACCCTAGGTATGATCCATAAAATTAACATTTTTTTTTTTCATTTTTTCTTAAGAAGATTATTATAGAAGCTTCTTTTGGAAGCTAATTCTAGACGCTTGACCATCGCTCCGCACATCTACCTAAAAACACGGCAGGACAGTAAATCTAAGTAGTTAAGTAGTAATGGAGCAATTTTTCATGGTTTATGGATCAAAATTAATAAAACAGTGTCCAAAACGTGAATAATATACGTCTAATTTATGGATCATGGCTGTTCGGAATATCGGGATATCCCTGTACCGCCAAGCCCAGTGACAACCCTGTGGGGGATTCAGAGAGCTACGGTAACGGTCGCTGTCAGAAATGACAGACATCAGGTTTGGTTCAACGGAACTGTGAACTCACAGTTCCGTTGAACCAAACCTTAGATAGGTCGGAGTATGAACGAGAAAAAAAGAGGAAAACAAGATACAATTCCAAACCATCAAAAAAACGTCCCAAGCAAATCGATTAACGTACCCCATTCTAGTCAAAATTCTAGTACTACACAATGTTTGTTTTGATTCGCTATGATAGTTTGACAGGTAAAATGAGGGGTTCGTGGATTTTCTCTTGTTTTTTAGGGGTGCATCGATAAGCTTGGGACCGAAGATAGTACCAGAGCTTAGCCAAAAAGTTGAGCACATTTCTTCGGGACCTTCTGGTCTTAAAGTTATGTACCTGTATGTAGCTACTGAAGTAGGTTAGTTGGAGGTGGAATTCGTGCAAATATTGAATTTAATAACCCTATATTTGCTTAAACTAGATATTACAATTTGATCCTAAAATCTGGTAACCTACAATTTGTTCCTAAACGCTATATACATAATTTACCCTAAGTAACTAGTAAGTAGCTCATTCTACATCGTTTGCGTGCTTAACTAAAATAATAATTGAATCCCTAAATGCTAAATCTAGCCAAATCTTTGTTGAAAGAGTGACGGAAGATAACTCTCGGTTTGAAAATCTCCCGTTCAGCCTCCTATCGCTTTTCATGGAGGAATTTCTCTTCCTCCAGCGCTTTCTTATTTGCGCTTTTCTCCTGCAGCAACTGGTCTAGGGATTCTTCCAGGCTGACCTCATTGGTACTTCCTTTTCCAGATTCGGTTGCGGCATCACTCCTCACTCTATTATTTCTGCTAGATGGTTTCTTTGGGACAGACTTCTTGGTTCCTTTTGCCACCTTATAAGCATTAAGATTGGTTTTGATTTTATATTAGTTTAATAAAACCTATTTCAGCTTCAAGCTGTCCAAAACGAGACTGCTCTGAGGAAGTTGCTTTCATTAATACGAACATGGCTATATTTTTAAGTGCGCAAACATGATTTTCTATGGATCACTTTCTTTAGTTTAAGGTTCACTGCTGAATGTATTATGGATCAATTGCAATATGTTTATGGGTAATTCGTACAATTTCAATGCTCATTCCTTAGAAATTTAGCGGTACATTTTTACAATTGTGTTGCTAAATTTTACATTAAATATGGATCATATTGATATTTGTTATGGATCATTCACACTTTTTTAAGGATTTTCTCCGAAGTTTTATGGATCATTTGGATGTTTTTTATGGAACGTTTTCCAATATTGTATGGATCATTTATTGGTTTTTATGTTCAAAAGTATGTTTGCCTTGAATACTGGTGTCAATAGTCAAATTCAAATCGTCACATAAATCGTAAAAACCAGCCGCTCTATTGTCATCGTGTAGATCGCCCCAGCCAGTACCATAGGAATTCATATCACCCAGAATTAAAACTGGTGATGGAAGAAAATCGAAACTAGATTCCAGAGTTGACTATGGCTAATGGAGGTTGTTGGTGGAACATATGCTGAAGCTATGCCAAGATTTTTGTTCTTCACATTTATTTGGCAAGCGACGATTTCGACGCCTGATAGAGCAGGAAGAGAAATTTTGTAGAAAAGGTAGCACTTTTTGATCCCAAAAAGTATTCCTCCATAAGAATCGTCTCTATGCAGACGAATAATGTTAAAATCGTGGACGTTGAGTTCTTTATCGGAAGAAAGCCATGTTTCACAGAGAGCAAATATATCACAATCAGAATTGTGGAGTAAAAATTTGAACGAGTCTTGTCTAGGCACTAGACTACGGCAGTTCCACTGTAGCACAGTGATCCTATCTTCGACCACGTCCGATGAATTATCCATCGAAAGATATGTTGATGCAAGGAGGAGCCATGAAACAGTCAATTACTTAAGATACGATTCTAATGTTGGTTCTAATGTTGGAAGAGAGGCAGAAAATACGATTCTAATGTTGGAAGCAAAGGCAGAAACTAAGCTTCTAAGATGGTCTTGTATGTTGAACATATTTAATATAGATTCCACAATGTATGTATGTATGTATGTATGTAAGGTAGCCACCATCCCTTCGAAGATCTTGTCTTGTATGCAGCTCCACTTAATAGCAAGATCAATTTGAGCTACCGATCTGAATTCACAATATCGCTGCAGCAAAAAGCAGAGGCACTTACGCGAAATCCACGGGAATTTAAGAATCTCCTTCCAACGATACGATCCAACAAATCGAATAACGCAATTCGCAATACTTATTAAGCTTCCTACAGGATGGTTTGTTAAGAAGGGCGCGTCAATCTCCATGAAACTGTTGGAGTAGAATTCACACCACCACAATCGAATCGGTAGGATAAAGAAAATGATAGTGTTTATTCCCTCCTAGACTCCGGTTGTCATACCACTCCAATCGTCCAGTTCCAGGTCAAATGATACCCTGATGCTCCCTCCCAACCCAGTATTTATTTATATATATAGTAAACATATGTAATGGAGAAATGAAATATATCAGAACATTAAAATACGTAATAATGAAAATACATTTATATGATAAAAAAACTGGTATTCCGCAATGAAAATAATAATTATTTTACATACAATATGATGCAGCTCTATGCCTCCTCAGCTCCCAATAAGGAAGATGTAACCCTGAAATTTCCAGGTTATATTATGCAAATAATATTTAATATAGATTCCACAATGTCCAAAGACCTAGCAAACCTCGTTCGAACTTGGATTTATTTTGAGAAGTTTTTTTTTTATTTTTCTGATCTTTGTTGGGTAATGGAGGAAAATCTTTACTGCAGCCAGGGAGTGAAGCAATAGGAGCCTTCGATTTATTTTTTTCATCCCCATTACCCTGGGAATTTTGCAATCCTCTGGGAGTTAGTCTTAGTTTTCTTACGGCGCACTTTCGGAGAGGAGCATTGTCGTTTTGAGGATCCGTTCGTTTTCGAAGGTGCGTGTACAACCATAGAGTAACCCTCATCGGATGAGTCAGAGTCCGATTCTTCAGCTGACAAAATCGAAAATTGTGCATATGACTGATTGGAGCGTCCAGAGATTGAACGCTGTACTTCATCGGAGTGCTGCCTGTACATCGGGCACTCCTGCAAGGGATGAGGATTCTCACCACAGTAAGTGCATTTTATTGATTCTTTGTGGCAAGAATCCTCTTTGTGGTTTTCACCACATTTGCCACAACGAGTTTTGTTGCCGCAATGGCTGGCCGAGTGTCCCAGCCTTTTGCAGTTGGCACAATTATATACCCTCTGTACAAACAATCGCACCGGAAAAAAAGGACCATCAACTTTGACAAAGTTTGGAAGAACTGAACCAGCGAAAGTCACCCGAAACGAGTGTGAATGCTGATAAACTTTCTTGCCATCTTGCAAAGATATTGAATGCAGTTGCCTGACATCCAGTATCTGTACCTGCTCTCCGATATTCGAGTTTTTGAAGAAACCCGATGCTCGTTTTAAGTCCTCGACACTCAGACTCGCGTCGGAGACCACGCCTTTTATCTCCACCTCTCGAGAAGGGATGTAGATGTTATACTCAACACTAAACAGCTCGTGTTCAGCAATTGTATTTGCCACATCATAAGTCGGTGCTTCTACACGCAGTTTGTTGAATCTCTCCTTATGTACCAAGATTCCCGGATACTTACGCAGCAAGTCTCTCGAAATGTCGAGAGTTTTCAAAGGTTTATTTTTAGGCCGAAAAAGACAACCCATGGTCCTTTCGAAGACGGTTGATAGTATCTAGTTCGTGCAACGTAGATATTGGAAGACGCCATAAGTGTTGCGCAAAAGCGGTGCACAACTGCTTAAAAAGTAAAAAAAAAATACATTTAAAAAAAACCATCACCAATTAATCTACTTAACTACTAGTTGTTAATATTGTGTTGCCCAGTGTATGAGCAACCAAACAAAAAAAAAAACAAAATTATAAAAAATAATATAAAAACTTAAGTTGCACCACTATAGTCTTCACAACCCTGTCAGCGGAGAGGGCAAAGCCACGCGCAAAATTGTATAACAAAAGCGAGGCAATGGGCTAGAAGAGAAGACTATTATAGTATGCTTAACGCCGGCCGGCGCCAGTTGTGTGAGCTGGTACAGCCACTCCGTTTGCTGTTTGCTGTGTTTTGCTTGCTGGTTTGGAGTGGTGATGAAATGATGACGGTGAGATGATGCGGCGATGATGAATAGTCCACCTATAGCGTCACTAAAGGTGGCTACTTCGTCTGCTGACTGCGGTTGCCTTGGGCACTGAACTTTGTCCGCGGTAGGTTAAAAAGTGCGATTTAAAAAAAAAAACCACTATGGTGGGGACAAAATTCCACCGGCTACGAAACCAATACCCGCAACGGAGACACAAACAAACTACGTCCGGCTACTTCAAGCTATCGGCGAAGAATGGCTATTGCGTTGATGACCTTCGCCGCTTTCTCGCAAGCATATTCGATGTGGCTGTTAAAGCTTAGCCGGTCGTTGATCATCACTCCCAGATACTTCAGCACGTGCTTCGAAACAATGGTGTGCTCTCCAACGGTGATTTCTGCCCGCTGCACTGCTTTACAGTTACTGACCAACATCACTTCTGTTTGGTGGTGGGCTACCAATCGTATCTATCGCCTCGGCCGCCAGCATTTCTACTTCTTCCAGGGTCTCACCTGTTACCGTAAGATGACATCGTCCGCAAAGACAACGATCTCAACTCCTTTGGGCAGCTTGAGCGACAGCACGCCATTGTACATTTCGCTCCACAGCGTGAGATCTAGAATGGAGCCTTGTGGAACTCCCGCCGTGATGCTAAGTTCTGCCCCGTATCTGTCTCGTAGACAAGGACCCGGTTCTGGAAGTAACAACTTAGAATCCTGCAGAGGTAGTCTGGAACCCTCATTCTAGCGATGGTCTCCCAGCTGGCGCTATTGAATGAATTGTTCACATCAATCATAATCACGGCGCAGTATCGATTTCCTCTCCGCTTCTGTTTGGAAGTTTTCTCGGCACTGTCAATGACTGTCCGAATTGCATCCACCGTCGATCTCCCTTTCCGGAATTCGAACTGCCTTTGTGTGTGTTTTTGTTTGTTTTTTTTTTTTATAGTAAGGTTTAGGGAAGCTTCAAGGACCCTGGCCTGTAGTGAAGTTGGCACGGTGTGGTATCGACTAATTGCCTAGTGCAGCTCCACTAAAACCCATTTCTTACTCTCTCCTCTGCCTGGATCCCCCGGAACCACTATGAAGCGACCCGGGGGTGGCTGTGTTCATGCACTTCTGATATTTTCAGCGCTGGCTGGCGTTGCTGGATCACTGATCTCCATTTACGCTGCAGCTCCGACATAACCTGCGTGACTGCTCTGTTTGACGGCATTCCAAGTACCCTCCTCTCAAAACATTTCATCGAAGACATTCTTCACCCATATCTCACCGTTCGCACTGCGTTTCATCGACGTTGCCACACTCCGGACAGAGGGGTGACGCTGCGTGTCCGAACCGATGCAGGTATTTCCTGAAGCAAACATGAACTGCGTCAGGTGGAAGTTGACTTTTCCATGCTTCCTGTTCACCCAGGTCGAAGGAATCGGTATTAGTCGATGAGTCTATCTACCGTTCTCCGCCGTGTTCCACTCCTGTTGCCACTTAGCCAACGATACCGCTCTCGCAACTTTCCAAACTCTTCCGACTTCTCTCCGCCTGTAGAACTCGCTGTCCTCCGCCAGGGTGATGTCGATAGGGATCATTCCGGCGATAACGCATACTGCTTCCAACGCAATGGTTCTGTACGCACTCACGACTCACAGGGCCATGAGCCGAAACGTACTGCTCAGTTTCCTTTGGTTCTGCTTCGTTTTTCAGCGCTGCAACCCAGGCTGAACCTCCATACCTCAGTACGCCTTTTGCTACTGCTGGGACCAGCGTTGTTCAGCATGATTCTAGCTATCGTGTTGATGGCCTTCTAAGCCATCTCACAGGCATATTCGCCGTGGCTGTTGAAGTTTACCCGGTCATCGATCATCACTCCAAGGTATTTTAACACACGCTTCGAGGCTATGGCGTGCTTCCCGACGGTGATTTCTGCCCGCTGTACAACTTTACAGTTACTGACCAATAACACTTCCGTTTTGTGGTGGGCTATCTGCAGCTTCGCTCCTTGCATCCAGCTACCAATCATGTCGATCGCCTCGGTTGACAACACGTCCACCTCTTCCAGCGTCTCGCCTGTTACCGTCAAGACGACGTCGTCCGCAAAGCCAACGATCTCAACTCCTTTGGGCAGCTTCAGCGTTAGCACGCCGTTCTACATCCCGTTCCAGAGCGTTGGACCAAGGATGGAGCCTTGTGGAACTCCCGCTGTGATCTTAATCGATCTCTATCCCTTGTCTGTCTCGTTAACCAGAACCTGGTTCTGGAAATAACTCCTCAGGATCCTGCACAGGCAATCAGGGACCATCATTCTATGTAGCACTTCGGCGATGACCTCCCAGCTGGCGCTGTTGAACACATTCTTGACATCGATCGTTATCACGGCGCCATATCGATCTCCTGTCCGGTTCTGTTTGAACACCTCTCTCGACCACTGTCCGAATTGCATCCACCGTCGAAGTGTGTGTATGTATTATTCTTTCAATACGCGAAATCTCTGATATATGCGGTTAAAGCATTTGAGTTAACTTATTTCTTAGTGTTCAAGTAGTTACATTTGTAAACAGCAGTCAATGTTTATCTATGATCTAAACCCTACGTGACTGTAAAACCGATCTTTCCTTATGGATTATGGATTATGGAACTGATCATCAGATGGAGAAGCACGATTGGAGGATCTTTCTGGAAGAATCCGAGCAAGAATCAACAGCAGTCGTCGGAGCACTTGCTTGTCAGGCGGTGTTTACGAAAAGGCGTATCCTGGAGATGCAGGGAAATCGCCATCGATGCGATGAACGGAAGGTGGGAATTCAGACCGATGTGGAACGGGGAAGACAGTGGCGTGCGAAGATAATTGAATGTACAAGAAAAGGAAATACAGCCGATAGATTAGAGCAGTGTAGCGGAAGAAGAAAATTTTGTAATCCGCGAACAATAAGTTTTTGAAAGATAAAATTCGATTAAAATGAGCATTTTTTGCTACCCTTCAAGTTCTGAAAATCTGAGTTAAATCTAGAATAAAAAACCTTTTTACTATCAATAATTGGTAATAGGTGAAGATATTTCCGAAGCCGTCATTTACCCTGTGTGTACGATATCACCAAAATTACACATAAAAAACCGAACACGTCTGGTTTATCAATAATTTTAAGGGGTTACGCCTACCTGCAAACTTTCAAAAAATCGATTTTTTTTTTATTGTCCTAATCGAAAGTATATAAAGTCAAGAATATTTCCTCAAAAGATCAAGTTGATCCGATGAAAATTGTGAAAGTTATGCGACGTACAAAAATATTCACTTATAGTGGACTAAACCCAACTTGAAACTTTAAACGCGATTATCTCGGAATCATATTTTCAAAACCGGTGCCAAAAATTTCTCGAAATGTTTACATTCGATTCGTCCGATTCGTTTTGATTTCTGTTCAGTACTATTTTGTGCAGTCCACGATCGTTTGGATTTCGTCTATCATTTAATTTCGATTTTTTACAGCCGATCAAAGACCAATTTTAAGGATCAAAAATCGGCACTTCAACTTTGCAAGGCCGCCATTTTGTCAAAAAATTTAAAAAAAACCGAACGATCAAGGACTAGTTTAACACATGCTTAACGATTTGGCATGGTTTTTTTTTTATTTCAGATGATTACATCACAAACCGCAGTTTGCACCGCAAAAAGCGTTTTTAGAACATCGTCCACGGGGAGCAGCCGTGCGGGGCACCAGGACCTCGTTTTTACAGCATCGACTGATAAATGTACCATTTAATGTGTGTTCAATAAACGGCAGAAAACCGATTTTCAATATGTTGCGTCGTTTTCGAGAAAAAAAATCGTAACCCCTTAAGAAAACCCACACTCGTGTGAAAAAATCCAACTCATCTCACCAGCACCACCGAACAACACACCACAAGCGATTGAGTTCAAACCGCAAAACTTAAGGGGAATGTGAGAGCAGCTAACAAGCACACTACCCGAGCAGGAGAAAATAACTAATAAATACCTAATTCTGATCTGATACCAAAATTTGGTATTGACCAGCATGACATAAGAGGTAAAATACCAAAGAATAATACCAAAAAATTACATGGAAAATACTTTGTAAATACCAAAAATTAATATTTGAATACCAAAAACATACCTGGGTGGTATTGTTTTGGTATTGCATTATCATAATTTGGTATTGGACTTGTATTGTGGGAACATTTTTTTGGTATTATTTTTTGGTATTTTACCTCTTATGTCAGGCTCATCCATACCAATTTAAGGTATAGAGATATTCGTTTCTGCTCGGGTATCGATCAACGTACACACTAACAAATAACAAATTTTACACGTGACGGAATCCGTATTTGACATAAAAGATGAAACATAAATACGCATGTCATGTAATATTAAGTGCTACGAGACTGGAGAATTCGTTGCTCGACGGAAAGCACGTTTGTTATGACTCAAATTTATGTCAAAATTTACGCTCGTATATATCACTCTCAAAGCACCTAAATTTACATGATTTTTATTAAGTGTGTGCCTTTATACGCATAACTGTCCCATGTTCCATGCAATCCTTATGCACCGTGGGACTCTTATGCGTATAACGGCAGTGTAGTTCATGTTGATATATGAAATATTGATGTAAAAGCAAAAAGCAGATACAAAATATTTTGTTTCGCAATTTATGTGTAGGTATAATTTAATATGACCTTTGTGCAGCAGTCTCGATGAAATATTCAACAATTGATTTTGCTGCGTTAGATTATTTGACAACCACTCGGCAGCTTTAATAGTGTACTACGGTTTTTAGTTGCAATACTTTTTTTTCTCTTAATCGACCGATGCCCGAGCAAAGTCCAGCATCAAAATGACAACAAATTGAAATCAAGTTTTGATATCAACATCAAACTGAAATCATAATTTGATTTCAGTTTACACATTGACAAATTTGATACCAAATTTTGTTTTCATTTTGCTCTACATTTGCTCTTTAAAAATATGTTGTTACGGGTTTGTTTTCATTGCCTTCCCGAGCAGGAACGAATATCTCTATACCTTAAATTGGTATGGATGAGCCTGACATAAGAGGTAAAATACCAAAAAATAATACCAAAAAAATGTTCCCACAATACAAGTCCAATACCAAATTATGATAATGCAATACCAAAACAATACCACCCAGGTATGTTTTTGGTATTCAAATATTAATTTTTGGTATTTACAAAGTATTTTCCATGTAATTTTTTGGTATTATTCTTTGGTATTTTACCTCTTATGTCATGCTGGTCAATACCAAATTTTGGTATCAGATCAGAATTAGGTATTCATTAGTTATTTTCTCCTGCTCGGGTTAGCATAACATCAAATTGAATACTTGTTTTGTTATCAACAGAAAAAATGGATAGCAAATTTGGTTTTCAGTTTGCTCTCACTGATAGCAGAAATAGTTTTCAATGTGATGTCACAGGAAGATATGTTGGCTCTCAATTTTGATATTTTAACCGTTAAAACGACCAAAACGACAACAACCTGAGTAACCATTATCAGCGAAATCACAACATCAAATTTAGATTTCAATTTGATCTCAGACTTTGCTCGGGTGGCAACTCTTTCTTACCATTGCTTGCGTGCATGGTAGTAATTGAAAAGAGCGATACATCGTACAGCCACCGGCATTTTTTTTTCAGTGAACTGATTCAAAATAAATCTTTAATTTAGATATTTCACAGAAGGTACTCACGTATGTTCGGTTGGTTAACACCTCCAGTAAAGAAAGCAATTTGTGACCATCTCGCAAGTCTTGAAACAAATCATTGATTGTGGACGTGTTTGACTTTGCAAGATATCCGTTGATCCATTTCGTGAATGTCTTTTTTTGTATATCCTGTCTCTCATCTGAAAAGGTAATGAAAGAGTAGCATTAGTAAAATAAGCATAAAAACTATGATGTTTATTTAGATATCGTACTCAACGCAACCACTCTCTTTTTAACTACACTCTCCCCCATAGTTCTCAACGCGTTTGCATGGAATTTCATTCATATAATAATATTACAAAAAGTAACTCTTGGGAGGACAAGTTGACATTATTATTCACACTTTATCACATTCACATGAAAGCGAACACCTTACACAAAAGAGATAACGACAACGACCAGTAGCTGACACCTTTGCGAATCACCAACTATAAAAGGCAGGGGAAATGGCTCTAAAGTTGGCCTATGGATCTAAGATTGGGCCCATCGCTAAAAATCTGCTATTTATCAATTTTATCTAGATGAACGTGTCATTGGTACGGTACTAATGGATATATTTTCAGACTATTGAAAATTTAGTCGGTTGCTGAATTTATGTATAAGCCCAAATTAGGGGCATTTAGACCGCCATTACAAACATAGTCGTGCTGATTGAATCACCCAACAGGGTCATCCGAACATCCAATGAATACAAAATGCACACTCGAAACACTATTGTCAATTAAGATGACATGAGGACAATGAGGAATTCCTCGTGAACGTTAGGTATATAAAAATGAACAGCTCGTTCCGCTCTGTAGCTTGACTGGAAAACATAGTGCAATACTACACGATTGGATCTTAATGGCCAAAGCAACAAAGGAGTCATACTTTCCTATACCTATAATATATTCATCAACCCAAACTAATTTGCCAACGACATTCGTAATAATCGTCATCCAGATATTCAGACTTACCGGAAAAGTGGCCATTTTCGAGAAGTGGTCGAATGGCTCTGTGTTTAAAAAAATAAAGTATATAGAGAAAAATGAAAATTAGTCAGTACCCGATGGCAAAAAATTCTAGAATTAGTTTTAGAAACTAGCACTTCTCCTCAAAATGCATAGTATCTTTAGTAGAGTGGAAAACTGAAATCAATACTTCAATTTGACCACCATGTGGCTACCAGAGCAGAGAATGAAAACAAAAAGAAAACTAAATTTGATATTTTGATACAAGCGTTCGTGATAATATATTTTGCTTACCGTGTGGTCGAGTTAACAGTAATCATAACAAAATTGTGGTCTAAATGGTATGTGAAGGATATTAAAAATATAACAAATCATGTTTTCTTGATAACAAATCTATGTAAGCGTTTTGATATCAATAATTTTGTCAATAATAAACAAAATAAGTAATCCTTTTGTTTTTTTTTTTTTTGCAATCACAGTGGCAGCAACTTGCTAAAACTCTACACTGGATCCCTTTTATTGATAAATTTTGCTTCTATGAGCCTCTATTTTAAATCAACACACAGACGTTCCTAGGCTATGGTGCCCGTTTGGTCACTGTTGTTTTTGTGCTGATCCAAATAGTTTTGATAATATAATTGTGCATTCTTGTTTTTTTAAAAGGTTGATTTTCGTCCCAGTCTTGTCTTCTGTCGTCACTTATTTTGTCATTTTGTCTTGTGTATTAACCCCCACTTGTCTTGTTTATTGTGTCAACTTGTGTCTATTGTCCTTCCCCATCTGTTACTCTGTCATGACTAATTTCATTGATATATAAAAATATAGTAATATCAATTACAGGATAATATGGTTATTTCTCGATTACTTTTTCAAAGGGAAGCACCAGCTCCTGTAAACAATGCATCCGATCGTCGATCCGGCGCAACCGGCAGCTCGCACACGCTTATCAACACCACCAGCAGGTAGAGGAAAATTTCCCCTATCTGATGATAGTGCCAGCCCGCGTGGACGAGCCACCAGTTAAGCCAAATCGACGACCAAACGCACCGCCTACAAAAGCCGATACGCTCCCTTGAAAAAGTTATCGAGATTTCTACTAATTAATGAATTATTGACAATTACCTCTCATGATCCTTGGCTCTGATTTTAACTTACCACTTTTTGATTATTTATCAAATACCTCTCCCAGAATATATAACTCCCCGATGCCTTATTGGTCTCTGGTCTCATTTGGATTGGTCCTGAATTTGTTTGATATCCTGTTCGAAGTAATTCTTTGAGTTCCAGCTTGTACGTGTCTCATGTCATATGATTCGCCATTCATAAAGATAATGGGTTAAAAGGGAGTAAAACATACATAAAGGTAGATTAGTATTAGTTGTACTTGATCCAAACAATAGAAGGAAGCATAGATGAACTAATATATAACTAAAAGTGCAATGGATAAGTGTTAGTTCCGGGATCATTTTAGTGTTAGTAGTTATGTTAGTTTTGATCCGTATTCAGCCCTGCCGGCCCCTCCAGCACTATTTGCAGCAATTGTGTTAAGATTATGCGACACTGCTACTACTACTATGTTAGATGTATGACTTGTCAATTTTCGCAACGCAATGTCTTTCAATAAATCACTCAATCAATTTGATGTTTGAAAATTTGCTCAAAAGGGCTTTGTTGACACATCATACCTTACCGAAAACTAAAGCACAACAATCCTAATTCTTATTTCAAACCTATCAACATATTTAACACATCTTTCCTAAAACTTCACTTGTTCGTAAGCGCCTGGTTGAAGATATGACTTTCGCTATTGACATTGTCTGTAATTAACAAATACACTAAATAGGAAGATTTATTATACAACTTCATAGGCTAGTCGCCTCCCTAAGCGGACCCCCCGCGTCCTATCTCTTATGTTAATTAACTTTCTGAATTCTATAATTGAAGTTTATTTAATAAATAACTGAAATCTCTAATCTACCTACACAATCATAACCCATGCTTTTAAACTACAATTTAACGTGTTTCAAGTACTTCTGGCTTTTACATATATTAATTATATCTTTGTTCGTCCCAGATGACACCTTCAAGTGACTAAAATGCTTCACTTTGAAGTTAGTTTCCAAGCTAATTTTAAATTGTATATTGTATAGGGTAAATGTTCCAACTACGCTCTCACGTTTCCACTATGTGGCACCACAAAAATACACATGGGTATGTCACAATAGAAGCACACCACAGTGGAAATCCCGAGCCGCAGTTCAAATACTTATCCCAAATCAAAATGAAGCACATATAAGATTAGTTACAATACCATGTACAAAAATGATGTTTAACATTGTTTCCTGAGTAATACTTCAATGAAAACAACAATGAAAGCTTGTCACGCAAATAGAAGGAGCACTGTTGGGCGCTTTCTGAAATATTTCAATAGTATAATTCCCTTGCAAACCCAAATGAATCTATCTGCGTAAAAATAAATAAAATAAGAGTGATTTGCGGCAAAACCCGCCAGTATCACACCCAACGTCAGTGCCTATACGTAAGCGTACTACGACGCGGCTCTCAATTAAAGGAGTAACAAGTGTGATACTATCACTGCTAGACTAGATCTTTGGTTCTCTCATGCAGTGGTTTATCAGAGAGGGGAAGCTTAGTAATCCCCATTGCCTGCCGATGACGCCATTCTATCGCGGCATGAGCCAGCAACGCCGACCATAAACCCACCGTCTCCAACACTCCACTAGCATGAAATTAAGCCCGCCCACCAACAGCAAGGTGCAAAAACTAGCCAAGGGGAGGGAATAATAAACAAAATAAGTAATCAATATGTTATTATAACTATGGTACGAAAATTAAAAAAAAAACTAAATTAGTTATTATTTTGGTATCATGATATCAAATTTAGTAATCTGAATGTTTTGATTAATTGGTTGATTTTTTTAACTCTTTATTTGTTTCAAATTCAAAATAAATAACATTTTATTTTAACCTCAGCACCTCAGTTACTACAGTAACTTACCAGCCTTAATTGTTATGATATATATCAAAGTGTTTTTACATTGTTCCTGTCTTGGAAATTAGTATTTTAAACAGGTTTTTTAAACCTGCATGTCAGTATAACAATTGAAATCTTAAAACTAAAAACTAAAACTAAATCTTATCTAAGTACACTGGAGTCGCTTTTTACGCGGGTGATACGTCCCGCGTAAAAAAAAACCGCGTAAATTCCAGAATCCGCGTAAAAAAACCGCGTAAATTCCGAAATCCGCGTAAAAAAACCGTGTAAAAAGCGACTCTAGTGTATAACGATAAACCTCGTAAATTCTGAAATCCGCGTAAAAAAAAACCGCGTAAATTCCGAAATCTGCGTACAAAAACCGTGTAAATTCCAAAATCCACGTAAAAATAACCGTGTAAAAAAAACCGCGTAAAAAGCGACTCCAGTGTATAAAGGGAAATTATTAATAATTTTGTAGGACATTTGTTCTAAAGTCTCAAAATTCGGAATTCTATGTACTTCGGTAGTACTGCATCATAGAGGTAACTTCAAAATCATCTTCAGAACTTTGTTCTGAATCCTTTGAAGTGTTTTTTTCCTGGTGTGCAACAACTAGACCATATTGGCACAGCGTAAAGCATGACCGGTCTAAAAACTTGTTTAAATATTAGAAGTTTATTCGTCAGGCAAAGTTTGGATTTCCTGTTTATTAGAGGATACAAACATTTTATCAGTTCCACGGTTGCCTTCGTCGGGTGCACATGTGTTTCAGTATCGGTCCATTTTCTTTTTCTGTTTAGTTAACTGTTCTTTATATATTTTTCGAAAAAAGTATCGTAAATGAAAGTGTAACGTTTTAAATGTTTGCTGTCGCTTGTGGTTCCTCAGCTAGAGGAAATGAGCGTTCATTTAAAGTTAAAAGTTAATGAAAAGTGCAATCGAAAAAATGTGCGACGAAAATCGTGGGTAGGCTTTTGTCTTCCCATACGCTCACGCATACATAAGAGTGAAGAAGAGAAGTGTCCCGAAGAATGCGATGATTTTCCCCTCTTTTTATGCCTCGTCGGCGTCTCACAAAAGTGAGAAATGTGAAAAGCTGAAATGCAAAAGTCACTATGGCAGAGCGAGCGAACTGCAAATGTGTTGCACTGAGGCAAAGGAAGGGTTGAATTCCATAAGAACCACTTATGAAATTTCGACAAAAGGAATCGGTATGAATTTCATCGATTTGCCTTATGAAAAATAATATTGACTAAACAAAATACAACTAAGCAAGCTGGAACCGAACCATGGACGTTGAGATTACGGGGTCTGTGTGTTGACCACTCGTCTTTCAACGCTTGGGAAAATGCAATCGTTAAAGGCGTATAAGACCTACCTCATGTTAGACAATCATTCATAAGTTTTTTCTTAAGAAATCCATATGTGTCGTTCATAAGTTGAGCCTTATGAAATTCTTATGTTTATTTGCCTCAGTGTGGATTGTGCATGCTAAATTGTGGTGGTAAAATTCTAAAACGTAGAATCACTATCACAAACGGAAGAACTGTGGTAGAAAATGTGCGGGTGATAGGCGTTTGTTTATGCACACATATAGAAATTGATGCATGGTTTTATATTGGTGGATACAGTTGTTGCTATGGTTGCTATGTAATGCTGACTCGTTGGAGGAGTTCACCATGCAATGACAAAGTGGTTAGCAGAATGTGTGTTTGGTGTGTTTAGTGCGGCGGTGTTGATGCAATAATGATGGAACGGTGTGCGGAAGGCTGTCTGTAATGTTGCACTGTCAGTTGCGCGCGGCCGAGTGCGTGTGTGTGTGTGTGTGTGTGTGTGTGTGTGTGTGTGTGTGTGTGTGTGTGTGTGTGTGTGTGTGTGTGTGTGTGTGTGTGTGTGTGTGTGTGTGTGTGTGTGTGTGTGTGTGTGTGTGTGTGTGTGTGTGTGTGTGTAGTGTTTAATGTACCTTACAGGTAAAATCCGTAGTTGGTAAGGTAAGATTTGTCATTGAGGAACTACAAGAGGCATGAATAGCAGGATGAGTACAATTAGAGGTTATTAAGATTGATCAACTCTAACAGTGAGGACAGCCCACAGCTACTGACAGGTGTCCTGCTACAATGAGTGATAGTTCCATTTCATCATCAGCAAAGGAATTCTCAGCATATTTTCTTCAATCATTGAGGGGAAAAGTTGGCTTCGGCAATACCTTAACCTATTATAGTCAGGGGATAAACAACGTCCTTGAGAGCTCAATTTTGGCATGTGGATACATTGTTTACCCCCTGACGATAATAGGTTAAGGTATTGCCGAAGCCAACATTTCCCCGATTTGTTTTCAAGCTCTTCGTTGATGATACGTAAACCAGTGGATGTTAAATAATTTACTTTTTTTCATTATTACATTTGAATATTATTTTATTAATAATAGTACGCAAAATTGTTCATTTTTGGTTTCAGAAATTACTGATATTGAGACAAAATTAATTCGTGAATCAGGATCTTGACTCCATATTATTATATTAAACCTCCTACGGTTACAATCAACCCTCCTTTACTATATATCTCCCTAACGCGATGATCATCATCATCATCATCCCAACCGATGATCCTATATAGAGTTATAGTTGAATGAATTTAATATTCATTATTATATATTTCATTTATTAAATTGAATTCCTATATCTTTTTAGATTCTTATCATTGTTTATCATGTTATATCATTAAATTATATTCATGCATTTCAAACTATACAGTATTTTAATTTAAATGAGGTAAATTTACCCTCCTTCCACTTTTCGTGACGTTTGCGTTTTTAAAGTCATTGCTTGTCGTTGCTTGATATCTATGCCTTTACAAGTTGATCTAACGGAGGCACATATTGAATTTAATTATTTTCAATTTATTATTCACTTCAACAGCATACTCCTTCATGGACCAAACAATGTTGAATTTCAAATAAAACAAGGATAATCTATCCATTCAAAAGAAATTCAAAACATATCTGAAATACTGGATTCATCGATATCAATTATTCATGTTTATTTCAGCTTTTCGTTGATAGATCATAAAAAGACCAACATTAAAATAATTAACCTTCTGCAGACTACTAAAAGTTCTACCTAATGACCAATATTAGCTGGAACAATTATATATTTATATTATATTGCATTAAGTAAAGGGTGATACGGTCAAAATTTGGTCAAGGGAAAACGCGTGTAAATCGGTGAAATCGTTTATTTAAAAAATCAAATTAAATTTCTTTTTCAAGTTCAATTAGTATAAAATTCAGTTAGGCTTCCGCTTTTCCAAATCTGAATTGCCGGGCCTTACGCTTGACCCCTGCCATCAGATTTTGTACAGCCACCTTGTCCACCTTCTTCGCCGCAGAAAGCCAGTTTGCCTTGAACTGCTGCTCGCCCTTAGCAGTTTTTTTGGTCTTCTTTAGGTTCCGCTTGACAATAGCCCAGTATTTCTCAATTGGGCGGAGCTCTGGCGTGTTGGGAGGGTTCTTGTCCTTGGGAACCACCTGCACGTTGTTGGCGGCGTACCACTCCATGGCCTTTTTACCGTAATGGCAAGATGCCAAATTCGGCCAAAACAGTACGGAACAACCGTGTTTCTTCAGGAAAGGCAGCAGACGTTTATTCAAACACTCTTTCACGTAAATTTCTTGGTTGACAGTCCCGGAAGCTATGAAAATGCTGCTTTTCAAGCCACAGGTACAGATGGCTTGCCAAACCAGATATTTCTTTGCGAACTTTGACAGTTTCATGTGCTTGAAAACATCTGCTACCTTTCCCCTTCCTTTTGCCGTATAAAACTCCTGTCCCGGAAGCTGCTTGTAGTCGGCTTTGACGTAGGTTTCGTCGTCCATTACCACGCAGTCAAACTTCGTCAGCATCGTCGTGTACAGCCTCCGGGATCGCGCTTTGGCCGTCGTATTTTGTTTATCATCGCGATTTGGAGTCACTACCTTCTTGTAAGTCGATAGTCCGGCTCGTTTTTTGGCTCGATGCACGGTTGTAGACGATACACCCAGCTTATTTGCGGCATCTCGGAGAGAGAGGTTAGGGTTTCGCTTGAAACTACCGGCAACTCTCTTTGTCGTCTCAGCGGCTTCCGGTTTTCGATTTCCCCCGATCCAGACTTCCTGGCTGTCGACAAACGTTCCTCAAACACTTTAATTACATTTGTAACGGTTGATTTGGCAACTTTCAGCGATTTTGCCAACTTTGCGTGCGAGTAGCTCGGATTTTCGCGATGCGCGAGCAAAATTTTGATACGCTGCTCTTCTTGCTTGGACGGCATTTTGACAACTGAAGAGTGAATTCCAAAATCAAAATAGGAGCAACATTCTACACACACACCTTCAAAATGAGGGGTGTTCAGGTTTTTTAAATGCAAAATTGAAAGAAATACGTCAAGTTGATATTGACCAAATTTTGACCGTATCACCCTTTATCAGTATAATTCAAGATCAAAATATATATTTGGTTAATATAACCTTGAAAGTTCAAGCCTACATCCACTTGATATTGGGAACTGAAGAAACATAGAGCTGCATCTTATTATTTGTAAAATATTTATTATTTTCATTGCAGAATATCAACTATTTTATCTACATAAATTTATATTCATTATTCTAGTTATTCACCACAATTTTTAGCATTATTGTTAGTATCATTCGAGCAAAATATATTCAATTGCTTAATATATCCTATACATTTCAGTGTTACATGCACCTGCCATTGTGAGCTCAGGAGGTATAGAACTGCATCATATTATATGTAAAATACTTCTTCATTGCAGTAGCAACTATATTATCCATATAAATGTATTTCATTGTGTCATATTTTAATGTTCTGATATATTTCGTTTCTCCATTGCATATATTTTCATTATATAAATAAATACTGGGTTGGGAGGGAGCATCAGGGTATCATTCAAACTGAAACTGGACGATGGATTGACAGCCGGAGTCTAGGAGGGAATAAACACTATCATTTTCTTTATCCTACCGATTCGATTGTGGTGGTGTGAATTCTACTCCAACAGTTTCAGGGCGATTGACGCGCCCTTCTTAACAAACCATCCCGTAGGAAGCTTAATAAGTATTGCGAATTGTGTTATTTGATTTGTTGGAGCGTATCGTTGGAAGGAGATTCTTAAATTCCCGTGGATTTTGCGTAAGTATCTCTGCTTACGGGTCCGCCCTTCCGTTTTGGCCCTTCATACAACGATATTGTGAATTCAGATCGGTAGCTCAAATTGATCTTGCTATTAAGTGGAGCTGCATACAAGACAAGTCTTGAAGGGATGGTGGCTACCTTACATACATTAGAGGATACAAACATTTTATATATTTGTTACATTTGGCTTGAATGCCATCAATGTGATCTTTAAAAGTTAGCTTTTTGTCAAGTACTAATCCAAGATATTTCACTTGGTTTGACAAGGAAATTGGAACTCCGTTCATAGTGACTATGTGACTACTACTAGGTTTCAAAAAGGAAGCTCTAGGCTTATGTGGAAATATTATAAGTTGAGTTTTGGAAGCGTTGGGAGAAATCTTCCATTTTTGTAAATAAGAAGAGAAAATATCTAAACTTTTCTACAGTCTGCTGCAAATAACACGAAGACTTCTTCCTTTAGCGGAAATGCCTGTGTCATCAGCGAACAAAGATTTGTGGCAACCCTGATGCAAATCAGGAGGTCCGAAGTAAAAATGTTATACAATATAGGCCCAAGAATGCTACCCTGAGGAACTCCTGCTCTAACAGGTAGTCGATTAGATTTGGAATTTTGATAATTTACCTGCAGAGTTCTGTCAGTTAAATAATTTTGAACTAATTTCATAATATAAAGTGGAAAATTAAACTTTTTCAATTTAGCAATCAAACCTTCATGCCAAACACTGTCGAATGCTTTTTCTATGTCTAGAAGAGCAACTTCAGTTGAGCAGTCTTCAGATTTGTTTAAACGAATTAAATTGGTAACTCTTAAGAGTTGGTGAGCATGGCGAAATTCAAACTGTTTATCTACAAAAAATTAGTTGGTATTGATGTGAAGCATCATTCTATTCAAAATTATCTTTTCAAAAAGTTTACTTATTGAAGAAAGCAAACTTATTGGACGGTAGCTAGAAGCTTCAGCTGGATTTTTATCCGGCTTCAAAATTGGAACAACTTTTGCATTTTTCCATTTATCAGGAAAGTATGCCAAATGGAAACATCTGTGAAATAATTTTACCAAGAAAGACAAGGTACACTCTGGGAGTTTTTTGATAAGGATATAGAAAATCCCATCATCACCTGGAGCTTTCATATTATGAAACTTTTTACTTCGTCCAAATCATTCCCCAGGAATCATCAAAAATATTATCCCGAGAGAAAATATTCAGATAATCCCGAGCAACCTGAATCTCAGTAGGACTAGTAAGATCCAAACTGAAATTATGGGTACTCTCAAATTGCTTAGCACGTTTATGAGCTTTTTCCGAATTTGTGATCAAAATTTTACCACCTTCACCTACAAGCGCTGAAATAGGCTATTGAGGTTTTTTTTTTCAAAAAATTTGTGAATTTCCAAAAGGGTTTGGAACTCGGGTCTAATTTAGAAACACTATTTTCAAAAGTTTTGTTCCTCAGGGCAGAGAATAGCTTTTTAATTTGCTTTTGCAATTCCCACCAGATAACGTTCATGACGTGTTCTTTGATATTGTCTCCTACGGACATTTTTAAGACGGATCAAGAGCTGAATATCGCCATCTATTATAATTGAAATGAATTTAACCTCGCATTTCGGTACTGAGGCAGCTCTTGCTTCAACTATAGAAGTAGTCAAAGATTCAAGAGCATAATTAATTTCATCTTTGGTTTGCAAAGGAATGTTTGGATCGAAGTTATATTCCATAAATGTTCGATATTGCTCCCAATCGGCTCTTTGGTAATTGAAAGTAGAGCTGTTGGGATTCCAAATTATTTCTTGTGATATTTCAAAAGTTACTGGAAGATCAGAACGAAAGTCAGCATGGGTAACCAATTGGCTACAAAGTTGACATGAATCAGTTAAGACCAAATCAATAGTTGAGGGATTTCTTGCTGAAGAAAAGCATGTTGGGCTGTTTGGATATTGAATAGTGTAAATAACCTGCAGAATAATCATCAAACAGAATATTACCATTGGAATTGCTTTGAGCATTATTCCATGAGCGGTGTTTTGCATTAAAATCACCAATAATAAATAATTTAGACCTATGACGGGTAAGTTTCTGAAGGTCACCCTTGAGAAAATTCTTTTGCTGGCCTACGCATTGGAATGGCAAATAGGCAGCTATAAACGAAAGTTGTCCAAATTTTGTTTCAACAGAAATTCCCAAAGTTTCAAAAACTTGGGTTTCAAATGAAGAAAGAATTTTATGTTTGATGCGTCTATGAACAATGATGGCAACACCACCACGTGAACGGCGCCGGTGGTGTAGTGGTAAGCGTGATTACCTCTCACCCCAGCAGGCCTGGGTTCAATCCCAGTCGGCGCCGCCGGGATGTTCTGAGGCATAACATCTCTGATCACGCCTTCCTTCGGATGGGAAGTAAAGTCGTTGGTCCCCGGTTCATGAGTTGATGGGTCGATAGGTAGGGTCCAAGTGTGGGAGCTGCCTTCCTGGCACGTCGGTAGCATTTGTGCTCAGCACGGAAAACAAGATCGACGGAAAAAAACAAACCAAAGGAAAAAAAAAAAACACCACCACGTGCTCCATCAAGACGATCATTTCTATAAATGAAATAATTTGCGTCCCTTTTAACTTTATGGTCAGGTTTAAGAAACGTTTCATTTCTAACGGCAATAGGCACGTTATGAACTCTCAAAAAGTTAAATAGCTCGTCTTCATTATCTTTAAGAGATCGAGCATTTCAATTTAGAATATTTAATGATTTAAAATCCATTACTGAATTTCAAAGTCATGACAATAGTGTTCGCAAATTTTACTACAGTTTGAATAGCATCAAACATGAAGCATGGATTTAAGCATATAAGTAATCATGTCAATTAATGATTTCTGTAAAAATTCAAGCAGTAATGCTTCCTAAATCAAAATTTTCAAAATTCCCCTTAGAATTACGTTGGCTAGTATTTTGATTTCTACCCGTTGCAATCGCAGCATACGTAGCTCCATTAAATCGCTGAACATTGTTAGCAGCGAGGGGAGTAGGTATAGATGAAGAATTTGAAGCACGTGTTCTTACCGGTACCGTTGGAATTCACTAAAAAACACACGTTGGATATGTGAACCGAACAAAAGAAAACTTGATCTTTATTTAGCTCGATAAGGTTTTTGTAAGATAACTTTATTCGAGGTGAATGCGCGCACGATCAATATCTAACTAACTGCCCTGTTTATATAAAACGATACACAAGGGTCAGTGTGGTGAATATAAACTCGCGAATTATACCGATCACAGTAGATCGGGCCTAACAGTACCTAACATATATGTGTTGATAAGGAATGTGAAATGATAATAAACGAACTGATCAGAGTGAGGGAGAATAATACTGTTTTGATAGTGTGGAACATGTTCGGGTTACCAGTTTAACTGCTTTAAGCTAATCTTAAACAGCAGGGGTGATATTTTTACCTACGGGTACGAATGTAGAATTTGTCACGGAAAGCGTTGTTATGATTTTATAGACCACCCACAACCGTTTTACATCGAAGATTTGCAAAATTTTCCCTTTTATTAGGAAAAAAAACAGGTCTTATTTACAGTTTTTACGTTTCTGTAAAGTTTGTGACATACGACGATTGTCACCTCCATAGAAGTTTTTTTTTTTTATAATGCGTTTATTTTTCCAGGCTCAATTGCTATAGCTTTGCGGAGCCAATATTCATTGATTAGATTACAAAATTACTTAAAACTAACGTTAGTAAAGCGGGGGCCGATTACTCGCGGGTATCTCGAGGTTAGGGGTGACAAATTGTAACAAATGGATGGCAGGGTAGGGATTGTGAACACAAGGTTTGGAGAGCAATGTGCTCTTGATCTCGAACTAAGCGACACTCTGATGAAAAAGACAAACATGGGGGTACACCGATGGGCAGCTAACAACTTGAGAGAACACAAGATGACACTAACTACTAAATCCTCAGATCTATCCGTTTTAAAAACACATAAATTAAATTCAAATAGTCGAGATCTCGGCTCGCCAAGACATCTCTAACGGGTATCGCGGGTTGTTTTCCTCGGACCCTGAGGGATGTGGATAAATCAGATCTGGCAACACGGTGTAGGGTACACGACCAAACAACATGCTCGATATCGTGATAACCACTGCCACACGCACATAAATTGCTGTCTGAGAGCCCAATTCGATAGAAGTGCGAGTCTAACGAGCAGTGATTGGACATAAGCCTTGATATAACGCGTATAAAGTCGCGGCTCATGTCCAACCCTTTGAACCATGGTTTGTTCGACACCTGTGGGAGAATAGAATGTAACCATCTTCCCAATTCACCATCATTCCATTTGTGTTGCCAACTGATGAGGACTTGCTGACGAGCAATGGAGAAAAAATCGTTGAAGGCGATTTGTCGCTCAAAAATATCGCCTTCCATAGAGCCCACCTTAGCCAACGAGTCCGCTTTCTCATTGCCCGGAATTGAGCAATGAGATGGGACCCAAGCTAAGGTGATAGTATAGGAGCAGTTAGATAAAGCACTCAGTTTAGATCGTATTCGCTCTTCTGCGTAAAATATAGCTGCGAGTTCCGCAACGTATACTGAGCATGGTTTCTGCAGTTTAAAAGAGGCGCTATGAAATTGATTAAATACACCAAATCCAGTGGAAGCATTTATGGTTGACTCATCTGTGAAAAATATTTTATCGTTACTTAAATGGTGGTACTTGATTGCAAAAATTGAGGGAACAACCATCGACCGATGGTGATCTGGTATTCCATGGATTTCTTGTATCATTGTCAGATCAAAATTTACAGAGGAACTATAGAAGGCTTGAAAGCAATCACGATTGGAGATTAATGAAGAAGGGCCAACCTCCAGCGTCATGTACTCATAGTACAAACTCATGAATCTTGTTTGAGGATTTCGGTCGAGCAACTTCTCAAAGTTTTCTATTATCAATGGGTTCATTACTTCACAACGGATAAGAAACCGGAAGGACAGTTCCGCGAAACGATCTGTCAGTGGGAGAACACCCGCGAGTACTTCGAGGCTCATCGTATGCGTCGAGTGCATACAGCCAAGCGCGATTCGGAGGCAACGGTATTGAACCCGTTGTAGCTTCAGGATGTGTGTTTTTGCCGCGGATTGAAAGCAGAAGCTACCGTACTCTAGGACCGACAAGATGGTTGTTCGATACAACCTGATCAGATCTTCCGGGTGTGCTCCCCACCAAGTTCCAGTAATTGTACGAAGAAAATTGATTCTTTGTTGGCATTTTTGTTTCACATACGCAATATGTTTTCCCCACGTGCTTTTGGAATCGAACCAGACACCTAAATACTTGAAAAATATACTTTGAGTGATTGTTCTACCCTTTAGTTGAAGCTGTAGCTGTGTAGGATGATGCTCCCTAGAAAAAAACAACCAACTCAGTTTTCTCCGGAGAGAATTCGATACCCAGCTTCATAGCCCAAGTAGACAAATTGTCTAAGGTATCTTGCAATGGTCCTTGCAGGTCCGGTGCACTTGTCCTATAACGGACACAACGCCGTCATCTGCAAGCTGCCTTAGCGAGCAATTCTCATCAAGACAACCATCAATGTCTTTTACATAAAAATTATAAAGAAGGGGGCTTAAACATGAGCCCTGGGGGAGACCCATGTAACTAATTCGTGAAGTTGTCGAGTTTCCATGAGAAAAGCTCATATATTTCTCAGACAACAAGTTGCTCAAATAGTTGTTCATAATTGGTGAAAGCCCACTATCGTGGAGTTTATCCGAAAGGACATCGATACAAATAGAACCAAAAGCCCCCTTAATATCCAAGAAAACTGAACCCATTTGCTGTTTTTGCGCATAGGCCAGTTGAATTTCAGTTGAAAGCAACGCAAGACAGTCGCTCGTTCCTTTGCCTCTTCGAAATCCAAATTGCGTATCTGAAAGTAAACCATTCGACTCGACCCATTTGTCTAGACGAAAATGAATCATTTTCTCCAACAATTTCCGTATACAGGACAGCATCGCGATGGGACGGTATGAGTTATAATCCGATGCGGGTTTACCGGGTTTTCGAATGGCGATAACTCTTACTTGCCTCCAGTCATCCGGAACAATGTTGTGCTCCAGAAATTGATTGAATAAGTTCAACAAGCGTCTCTTCGCGACGTCTGGGAGATTTTTAAGCAAGTTGAACTTGATTCTATCCATTCCTGTAGCTGAGTTGTTACATGAGAGGAGAGCAAGTGAGAATTCCACCATCGAAAACGGGGAATCTATTTCGTTACTACCCGACGGACGATCACGAACGTTGGTTTGAACCGGCACCGAATCCGGGCAAACTTTCCGCGCGAAGCTGAATATCCAACTGTCTGAGTACTTCTTGTCTTCGTTGACCGGTGATGACGCGTTTCGCATTCTCCTGCCGACATTCCAGAGCGTTCTCATGGAAGTCTCGCGCGACAAACCATCGACGAACCGACGCCAGTAACCGCGTTTTTTGGCTTTAATCAAGCCCTTAAAAGTGTTCTCGAGGTCGGTGTACCGCTCGAAATCCTCGACCTTACCATGTTTGCGGAAGCGTTTAAACGCGGCGGACTTCTCGCTGTTCGCGTCGGTGCAATCCTTATCCCACCACGGAGTGAGAGGTCGTTTGCGAACGAAAACACCCGGAACGCGTTTCGTCTGTGCTTGAAGAGCACAGTCAACGATAAGTCGCGATAAAAAGGAGTACTCATCCAGCGGAGGGAGTATCTCAACCGAATCAGTACCACCGAGAACCGCGGACGCAAATTTTTGCCAGTCGATGTTTTTCGTGAGGTCGTACGCGATGTCAACCGAGCGAGTGGAAGATGAACCATTGGTAATAGAAGTTTTGATTGGCAAGTGGTCACTACCGTAGGGATCTTGAATTACTTTCCACGAGCAATCCAACGATAGTGAACTCGAACTGAGGGAGAGGTCTAATCTACTTTCTCTTGCTGGAGGTTTGGCCACTCGTGTTACTTCCCCAGTGTTTAGAATTGTCATATTGAAGTTATCGCAAAGGTCGTATATCAGGGTTAAGCGGTTGTCGTCGTACTGTTCCCCCCAGCATGTACCGTGGGAGTTAAAATCTCCTAAGATCAACCGAGGCTCAGATAAAGCTGAGCAGATATCAGAGAAACCTTGGCGAGAAATCGCAGTTCTTGGAGGAAGATATACTGAGGCAATACTGAAGCTTTTACCTCGAATATTTACCTGACATGCGACAACTTCAATGCCTGTCACGGAAGGCAGATCGATTCTATAAAAGGAATGGAGCTTATTAATCCCGAGAAGCACCCCTCCATACGAATCTGCTCGATCAAGGCGAATAATGTTAAAATCGTGGAAACGGAGATCGGTGTCTGAAGAAAGCCATGTTTCACAAAGAGCAAATGCATCACAAAGTGAGTTGTGAAGTAAAAATTTGAATGTGTCAAGTTTCGGTATAAGACTTCTACAGTTCCACTGAAAAACACAGATCATATCCCCGACCTCATTCGGAAAATTATCCATCAAAGGATATGATCGACGCAAGGAAGGACCACCTAGAAGCTAGTTGTCAGAGTTAGAGTTTTCACAAATGGAAGCACTAAATTAATAATGTTCCTAGTTGAGTCAGAGACGTTGAATATATTGAAGATGCTCTCCACAATTCCAGAAAACGTGAACATGGCATCATGTTCTTGCTGGTTATTCAGCTGTTTTTCTGGCTGAAAAACTGGGATATCTGGGGTTTTAGATGATCCCGGAAGTGACGGAAAGTCTTTGCTAAAATTACAAACTTTAAATCCCAGTGGTGGGGGTTTTGCTACATTTCCGCTACCTCTTAAATTTGACAAGGTAGGTTGAGAGTCCGTACGAGAGGCCTTACGAGGTTTTTGGGTGACGTTTGTTTTCGACCGCTTCCTCGTGTTGCCATTAAGGTTCAATTTACTTTGATGCATGTTTTAAAAATGCAAAAGCAGTTTTTTTCGACGCATTATTTTAGATTGCAAAAAGCTCGCGTCATTTTGTGTAAAATATCAAAAGGAATCGAATAGTGCGAGCTTTTTGCAATCTGAAATAATGCGTCGGAAAAAACTGCTTTTGAAATTTTCCAAAAAGCATCAAAGTAAATTGAACCTTAAAGACAAAAGGACTACTCTCACCCACCTCTGAGTCAGAGCCCTGATCATCATCTGGCAGGAGGTGGAATGTGTTGTTGCTTTTTGGGGTGGTTTGGGAAGATGAAGCGGTCGTTTTCAAAATTTCTGCTAATGAGCGCTTAGAGCGAGCTTGCAAAGACCGCTTTAGTTTTTCTCCTTGCAATCACTCAGAGCATGCGGAGCATCCTTACAGTAAACGCATTTTGGGGTAGCATGACAAGGACCCTCCGTATGCTCCTCCCCACATTGATCGCACCGCGGTTTGTTGGAACAAAAGTCCGCGGTGTGACCTAGTTGTTTGCATTTCAAGCAATTCATTACCCTCGGTACAAACAAGCGTACAGGTAGTCGAACCTTCCCAATTGTGACGTAGTCAGGTAATGCCGATCCTGAAAAGGTCACACGAAACGAATCTGAGAGGGTATACTTTTTGTTAGTGCCTATGAGCGACACTGACTGCAGTTGAATGCAGTCCAGTATCTTGACTTTCGGGAGGGCACGGTTTTTGAAAATGCCGAAAGATTCGACTTGTAGGAAATCCTCACAAGTCAGACTCGATTCGGTGACCACTCCTTCAATTTCTACGTCACAACTGGGGACGTAGACTCGATATTCGTTCGAAAAAAGCTCACAGGCAACAATCCGGTTTGCCTGTTTCAGGTCATCAACGGTAACGCGCAGTTTGTTTGACGTTACCTTAAAGATATCGGTTACGGCCGAAAAATGTTTTGTCAGAATCCTTCGAAATCCGAGTAATATTCAAAGGTTTTTGTTTGGGCCGGAAAAAAACAACCCACGGACCTTTTGAGTCGCTTGGGTAAGCCTTTATGGCGGGGGGTCGCAGAAATTTTTAAGGGAACGGTTGGAGTAGGGGGAACAGGTGGACGAGGGGGCGATGTTGGAGAAGGGCTGGCAGGGGGTGAAGGAG